>NC_064642.1:550797073-550934573 GCF_023864345.2 Schistocerca serialis cubense
GCCAGCAAGTCTTCGATTACTACAAGTCCCACGAACGCGCAGGAGAATGTCTCCCATAGCATAATACAGCTCCCACCAGCCTGCGTCCATGGCGCATGACTCGTTTCGAGCCGCCGTTCACCTCGATGACGAGGTTTGTTTGATGGTAACGTTCCAACAAAGGTCAATACAAATATAGCTCAAAGTATCTTGGAATCAGAAAAACGTGAAGAGGAAGAAGTAGAAAATTAAGTAGAAAGGTGCAGTATCCACAAAAATGATCTTTTTCCTTTTGTGAGTAGTGACTTTTCATATTTAACTATTACGAAAATATTTCGCGGGTTTTCTATCAGAACCGATTTTCTCCACAAAAACTCTTCAACGTGGAAAGATGGCTCCTATTTCCTGAGCTTGAGCAGATGGTGGTGTGAATGATGCAGAAAGAGGTGTCAAACTCATTCAAGCCTACAATAGCGTTCACACAAAAGACGAAACCGAGAAACAATTTGTTTTACTGCCTTGCTGTAGACCTTAAAAAATGTCGAGCTGTTATTAAATCTTCTCTTTGGCATAAATAGTGTTCACCGTTCATTCAATCAAATTAGTTTTGATTCTACAGAAATGAATATTGTAAAATAATTGTTGTAAATAAAAAAGTTCCTCAAACTGAAAATTTATGCATTAACGAAAATAAGCTATATACTCTTATTTCTCATATCTTTTGAATTTTTGGATTGAGCTTTTAGTAATACGAGTCAAAATGATTTTAAACAATCGCTGAGTTCTCTTGAATGTATCACGTACATTACTCTCACGAAAGAGAAGTATACAGTGGTGATAAGGAAGAATGCAATGAGTTTTAACGGAAACAGATGTTGCGGATAGGGCGTTTGAGGGTCCCCTATAATTTGTTGGTTTGAGACAAAATTTTTCACAGACTATTTTTTGTCAATTGGAAAGAAAGTGAGGGGGGGGGGAGGGAGGGAGGGAGAAGCAAAATTCTTTCAGAAAATTACATTTAGCTAAGGGCCACCCTAATGCTCATACATAGAATGTGGGGCTACAGATATGGGCCCGCAGCTCGTGGTCGTGCGGTAGCGTTCTCGCTTCCCACGCCCGGGTTCCCGGGTTCGATTCCCAGCGGGGTCAGGGATTTTCTCTGCCTCGTGATGACTGGGTGTTGTGTGCTGTCCTTAGGTTAGTTAGATTTAAGTAGTTCTAACAAGGGAACCTCCCCATCGCACCCACCTCAGATTTAGTTATAAGTTGGCACAGTGGATAGGCCTTGAAAAACTGAACACAGATCAATCGAGAAAACAGGAAGAAGTTGTGTGGAACTATGAAAAAAATAAGCAAAATATACAAACAGAGTAGTCCATGCGCAACATAGGCAACATCATGGAAAATGTGAGCTCAGGAGCGCCGTGGTCCTGTGGTTAGCATGAGCAGCTGTGGAACGAGAGATAGTTGGTTCAAGACTTCCCTCGAGTGAAAAGTTTAATTTTTTATTTTCAGACAATTATTATCTGTCCGTCTGTCCGCCCGATGCGATCACTTTTTTGGGAGTGATTATCACATTCACAAGAAAACCTAAATCGGGCAAGGTAGAAGAATCTTTTTACCCATTCGCCAAGTGTACACGTTACGTGGGTCGACAACATATTCCTGTCATGTGACGCACATGCCATCATCAGTGTCGTATAGAATATATCAGACGTGTTTTCCTGTGGAGGAATCGGTTGACCTATGACCTTGCGATCAAATGTTTTCGGTTCCCATTGGAGAGGCACATCCTTTCGTCTACTAATCGCACGGTTTTGCGGTGAGGTCGCAAAACAGAGACACTAAACTTATTACAGTGAACAGAGACGTCAATGAACGAACGGACAGATCATAACTTTGCGAAAATGAAGAAAGTAAACTTTTCACTCGAGGGAAGACTTGAACCAATGACTTCTCGTTCAGCAGTTGCTCACGCTAACCACGAGACCACGGCGCTCCTAAGCTCACACTCTCCTTGATGTTGCCTATCTAGCGCATGGACTACTCAGTTTGTATATTTTGCTTATTTTTTCATATTTCCACACAACTTCTTCCTGTTTTCTCGATTGATCTGTGTTCAGTTTTTCAAGGCCTATCCACTGTGCCAACTTATAACTAAATGTGAAGGGGTTGCGATGGGGAGGTTCCCTTGTAAGTTCTAGGGGACTGATGACCATAGATGTTAAGTCCCACAGTGCTCAGAACCATTTGAACCATTTTTTGCCACAGATATGGACAGAACTGATTCACCTTAAGATCAACAAGTGTCAGGAACAAGCATAGAGTCTACGGTCTCAAAATCGATGACGCTGCCCTTTAGGCCCTTATGGTCCTCAGGGCGTCATTTGTATTACATACAAATTGCAGACAGTTGTTTACGTACATGTTTCCAACCTAATGAGGTATCCGCTCAAAACTAACTTCCTTTCTGTTATATTATTCACACTGTCACCATCTAATGTATCATTTACGGTTAGAAATAATTCTCCAAAGAAATTACCGTTAATGAGTTAGAATAACCTATTCGACAAAGAAAGGTCTTCAGTTCCATCTTCTGTCACATTAAGAAACACTGTTGACTGTGTCACATTATTTCGTAAAATGTCCACGCCACAAATTGGATTGATGTGGTGTGTGTTGGCTGAAAACAAATGTTTCTACTATTAAACTAGAAGAATAAATGTACTAAATAATTTCACAAATCATATATTTTCATAATTCGAAAATTAGGCATTCCTCAACAAGGGACTATGAACACTGCAAAAATGGTTCAAATGGCTCTGAGCACTATGGGACTTAACATCTTAGGTCATCAGTCAAATGGTTCAAATGGCTCTGAGCACTATGGGACTTAACAGCTGTGGTCATCAGTCCCCTAGAACTTAGAACTACTTAAACCTAACTAACCTAAGGACATCATACACATCCATGCCCGAGGCAGGATTCGAACCTGCGACCGTAGCAGTCGCACGGTTCCGGACTGCGCGCCTAGAACCGCGAGACCACCGCGGCCGGCAGAATGGGTAGGAGAAACGGTACGTTGACTCTAGAATTGGAAGTACGGTTGAGAAAACAGGCACTGAAAAACCAGGGTACACTGCTGTGTAAATATAAACGGCAATGGCTGTGCAGAGAGAGCGTTCTCGTAAATCTCAAGCAAAAACGTAATCTGGAGCAGTTACGCTTCTTGGGTATCTGCTGACATATCTGCTGGCCTTGGCTGACCTATGAGGAGATAGCGCTATCAGCTGAGTCCGTAACGCCGCGCCTTCGGCGGTTTACTATCAGGCTGCACTGCTCAGATAGCGGACCTGTTGCGACAACCCGTCTGCCACCGCGTCTACACATTTAAATGACGCTGCTGTAACTTTCCTCCGATTGATGAAGTTTTAAGCTGTTCACAGTGTGCTTCTCTTTGTGCTTTACTAGGGGATTGGCTGAAGCTGGGCTGGTAACGGCTTCAATGAAACGCATTATGTTCATCACAGCTCTACATTGAAACAACGGGAAGTGTTACACCATGATAACTTGGTCGTACGCTACCGAAATGTTACTCCTTTGTTTTTATGTCATGTCTGTGGGATAGGGTGATTAAAATTTTATCCTTACACGAGCTTATTTTCAGTACAGAAGAGATCCATTCCTGTAGATGAGGAATACTGTGGCTATTCGTCGTGTCTAATATGACTCGAATTTTTCAGATGAAGAACGCAGTACGTCATCACCAGACGATATGCACGTGGAGTTTATCGGCATCTTCAGGCCTTTGAGATATGTTCAGTCATTCGCATGAGGAGGATCGTACCACAGGTTGCACAGTAGTGCAACGCCTGCAGGACGAGTGGTGATGGAATGGATTCAGGACGACAGAGCGACAAATAGAGTAGGTCCTTACAGAAGGAATACACCACGAGAGGATCTTAGAATTTTTCAGCAGGCTCTGAAGAATAGCAACTGAAATTCGAGCGGAAGTTCAGCCAGAGTATCACCACAGACCATAAGGAATAGACCACTGGATGTTAGGTTAAGATGTCGAGTTGCCCTTAAACGTACAACAGAGGCAAATGGACTATTGTGGGGCTTTCTGTGGTATTCAGTGATGAGTCCCGATTCTACTTATAGCGGTAAGATCGACGCCAGCCTGTCTGTAGACGAACTGGTGAAAGGTTACATAAAGCAGCGACTCGCGAGACGCATACCTCTCCAGATTCTGGAAACATGCTATGGAGTGTTGTTTGATATGACAATAATGATTTGGTAATTGCCTTAGGAAGACCGAAATGTCGCCAGTATGAGGCAAGATTGGTTAACCCTGTTGCCGTACCATTCACGACCTAGGTACTGTGGAGCTGTTGGGTGCGTCTATAGTCCGATTTGATAATTGTTAAGGAAGACCAACGACCTATATAAACAACACAGAATAGCCAAGGAGCCCCCATATTAGAAACTAATTGAAAACTTAGCCGCCATGTTTTGCAATCTCAGCTTGGAAAATGCTAGTCGTCTGCTAGCCCAGGGTCATACGCTTTTTTTTTTTTTTGGTTATACCGTAGCATTTATTGTTGTCAGTCGCAAAAACGATGAGATTCGGGTAAAGATTGTGATAATGAAGTGAGTTTGTCGTGTACTGTGTCATCTCATGTGTGACATTTGCATGAGCTGGTGCATTGTTTTGGCGACTTCATTGTAATGTAAACAGAATATTTTTATAATTAAACAAGAGTATTTTTGTAATTACGGATGTATCTTTCGGTGTAGATACAGACACATTCATTTATAACTTTTACAGTCGGTTATTCTAGTTCTGACCCGACCGACATTTCTCGTTTAGAAGTAGGTCTACTACTGCCTTGCGTATTAATCACAGGTATACTCAACAGATCGTTGGTGCCGACATTCACAGTGAAAGCAAATGATGAGTAAACAAACAAAAATATTTCGAATGCTTAATTATCGTTGCTGTAGCGGAGAAATAAACATATGTTGGCTGGACTTTATTCTTATTATTACGAGATCCCTTATGGTCAGTGCATTCAGGCTGAATATTCCTACAGTTGTGTAACCTGCTACATGGTTCACAATCCTACAGGACACCATAAATCTGATATCAACCTGTTGCTGTTAGCATATAAAAGCAAGTATTACTGTTTAACAAGCAAAACCATTGCTTTTACAGTGGCAGGCCTTCAAGGACGATTTGATAACGGCTAAAATAAAACTAAATCATATTGTTTTATGTTATACACAAAACTAAAAAACGAATTTCTGCTGAAAATCTAATATTTATATCGTAAAGCTAATAGGAATAATTAGAAATGAAATGATACACGTTTATGGTATACAGCAAGGAGGAGATTTGTGTCTAACGTCCCGTCGGTAACAAGGTCATTAGAGACCGAGCACAAGCTAGGATCAAGGAAGGATAGGGAAGGAAATCGGCCGTGCCCTTTCAAATAGGAACCATCCCGGCATTTGCCTGAAGCGATTTAGAGAAATCACGGGAAACCTTAATCAGGGTGGCCGGATACGGGTTAGAACCGTCGTCCTCCCGAATACGAGTCCACTGTGCTAACAACTGCGCCATCTCGCCTGGTGCTGTACAGTAATTGACAACTATAATAATAAATAGTGCTCTACTTAGGCCTGCAGTTATTCGACATTAAAATTTTTACATTAAGTAGGGCAATTTATAAGAAAGAATTATCATTGCCCTTTAAATAATGTTAACTTTGTTAACGTTTGCTTGATATATTTTCTTCTGTTCTTCATAGATTTAGTTTTGCACAAGTGGCGTAAGCTAGAAGTAAGGTAACGTTTTAACGACAGTTTTATCAGAATACACTAATGACATTCCTCTCCAAATTCAGAGGAAACCATTAGGTGATAAAACCAAGTAAATAACCTCGGTCTGTGTCCCAACATTCTGAATACATCGAGACATAAACTTAGAAGACAATTATTCTCCTCTACTGACGACTGGCAACTCCTTAATGCCCTTTCTGCTTCTTTGAACACACACAGGCCACGATTTATGATGAAGAAAAAGTAGTTTTCGATCACAAAACAAAGCTTCTGTTGAACGAAAGAGATACATAATGTTTGTATAGGTCACTGTCTCGCATCCACCTAAATAATATGCCAAGTGTGTTGGTGTTACAAAATGTGGCGGCCAGTGTTGCTTGTATTTCTTGATGCAATAATTTACCAACAGCCGCATGTATTGTAGAAATTTATTTTATGAACTTCTTATGTGCTATCAGTTCCAGCATTACATTGATGCCATCTTCAGGACCCATACGTCATAGTCGTAAAATCGCTGTACACGGAAGGAGCCATATAACTGGATCCGTGAATCAAATCGTTAGCCCTGTTGCCATAACCTTCTCGACTAAGGTACCATAGAGCACGCAAGACCCCACACAGCAGTTCATGCCACAAACGACTTGAACAATCTACGGATCCTTGAGGGGCCTGCTCATCCCTCCGATGCCGCAGAACACATTTGGGACGCTTTAGGAAGACGTGTACTATTATATCAGGCTGTAGGTAGCGATCTTCTTGAATTAACACACCTTGTATTTCGGGAAATTACTAGATATAACACTCGCTGGATGTTTGCTTCCATGCCACAGCGAACACACGAGTATATTCGTGCCCTTGGGGACACACCACACATACATTGATGCTGATGACGGACATTTGTTCTGAATGGAATGGAAGTTTTCTCATTTAATACCCATTATGTGATGAAGCTCTACAAACAGTTGGATAAATACCAGACTGCCGCTTCATAATGTAATAGTTTCCGTTTCTGTTAGCGACTTTTTGTGCGGCGCAATACGCGTCCCAAGCACCCGTGTACATATTTCAGCTCTTTCAAAGTAAACACAGACAAAAATTAGAGTCATCCAATGACAAGGATGCGCACAATTTTATATACTATTTTGAACTATAGTGACTGTATTGATCAAATGTCTGAAGAAAAGTACGGCCATTAGTGACTAATTTATTAAGATTTACTTCGTTATTGAAGCCACAGCCACTTTCAAGTATATATGCTCATCTCCGGATGGCTTAAATCTAATATTAAACCATTCATGCAGTTGGAACCATATTGTCTCTGTTGCACAGCGTGAACAATAATTTGGTCGTTAAGGCCATGTGTCTTTAATTTTAATTGGTGAAATTAGTTAGAAAGACCAAATGTATTCTGTACTTGCAAAAATTATTGGTAGCAAGCAATAAAAGCTAATGGCGAATCCCTATTTACGTACCTTTCGGTTTTTTGCTCTGAAATCCTGGTTTCGCTGCACCGTTTTCAGTGTGAAAATTTTCATAGAATTACATTTAGGATACACGTTTTGTGTCTTTCGCATGAGAACGTTTCATAATTATTTTCTGACAGTTGATAACCAAGCAGTTCTTAACATTAAAGTAGCGCAGCGCAATTAAGATTTCTGAATCAAACATCGGGATAGAGGAACACACGTAAGTAGGCATTCAGTAGAGCCTTCTGTTTACTACCAAAAATTTTTTGTGGTGGGGCATATTTGTTTATTTCTAATTACTTGTATATAAAATGATTCAAATTAACAAATGGACTTATCAACGAAATAAATTATCACGTAGTGTAACTGCAGAAGAATGCTACCAACGAGTCGGAGTACACATAAATGAAGTAATCCCTCGATTTGACCATTTGTTTAATTTACACAGTTGACTGGTACCTACTTGAAGATATTACTTCATCAATGCTACCACCGCTGCCACCTCGTCGACGACAAACCGGTGTGAAGATCCTCATGTAAACGAAACAGGTCGCAAATTATAAGTAAAAAAGTCATTGAGTCTGTTATAAGATCAGGTTTCGACAATCAGTCGATGCATTTGCGTAGACGGTATGTTCATAATGAATATATACATAAAAGGAAGTTAAGTACTCTAATGAGCACCGTATTTTCAGATGCTCTTAGCAGCGGCTAAGGATACCCAAGGAGAGTCCTTGATGGAAATCAGTAGACTACACCTACATATACACCGGTATTCTGCAAACAACTGCGAAATACTTGGCAGAGGGTACTTGTCATTGTAGCAGTTATTAGGACTTCTTCCCTTCCCATTCGCGTGTGTTAAGTAGGAACAATGATGGCTTAAAAGTCTCTATAATTGGTCTTACCTTGTCTTCTCGATCCTTAAACATGGGGCTGTAGTACACTACTGGCTATTAAAATTGTTACACCACGAAGATGACGTGCTACAGATGCGAAATTTAACCGACAAGAAGAAGATGCTGTGATATGCAAATGATCAGCATTTCAGAGCATTCACACAAGGTTGGCGCCGGTGGCGACACCTACAACGTGCTGACATGAGGAAAGTTTCCAACCGATTTCTCATACACAAACAGCAGTTGACCTACGTTGCCTGGTAAAACGTTGTTGTGATGCCTCGTGTAAGGAGGAGAAATGCGTATCATCACGTTTCCGACTTTGATAAAGGTCGGATTGTAGCCTATCGCGATTGCGGTTTATCGTATCGCTACATTGCTGCTCGCGTTGGTCGACATCCAATGACTGTTAGCAGAATATGGAATCGGTGGGTTCAGGAAGGTAATACGTAACGCCGTGATGGATCCCAACGGCCTCGTATCACTAGCAATCGAGTTGACAGGCATCTTATCCGCATGGCGGTAAGGGATCGTGCAGCCACGTCTCGATCCGTGAGTCAACAGATGGGGACGTTTGCAAGGCAACAACCATCCGCACGAACAGTTCGACGACGTTTGCAGCAGCATGGACTATAGGCTCGGAGACCATGGCTGCGGTTACTCTTGACGCTGCATCACAGACAGAAACGCCTGCGATGGTGTACTCAACGACGAACCTGGGTGCACGAATGGCAAAAGCTCATTTTTTCGGTTGAATCCAGGTTCTTTTTACATCTACATCTACATCTACATCTATTATATTAGCATCATGATGGTTGCATCCGTGTTCGGCGACATCGCGATGAACGCACATTGGAAGCGTGTATTCGTCATCGCCATACTGGCGTATCACCCGGCGTGATGGTATGGGGTGCCATTGGTTACACGTCTCGGTCACCTCTTGTTCGCAATAACGGCACTTTGATCAATGGGCGTTATATTTCAGATGTGTTACGACCCGTGGCTCTACCCTTCATTCGATCCCTGCGAAACCCTACATTTCAGCAGGATAATGCACGACCGCATGTTGCACGTCCTGTACGGGCCTTTCTGGATACAGAAAATGTTCGACTGCTGCCCCGGCCAGCACATTCTCCAGATCTCTCAGCAATTGAAAACGTCTGATCAATGGTGGCCGAGCAACTGGCTCGTCACAATACGCCAGTCACTACTCTTGATGAACTGTGGTATCGTGCTGAAGCTGCATGGGCAGCTGTACCTGTACACGCCATCCAAGCTCTGTTTGACTCAATGCCCAGGCGTATCAAGGCCGTTATTACGGCCAGAGGTGGTTGTTCTGGGTACTGATTTCTCAGGATCTATGCACCCAAATTGCGTGAAAATGTAATCACATGTCAGTTCTAGTATAATATATTTGTCCAATGAATGCCCATTTATCATCTGCATTTCTTCTTGGTGTAGTAATTTTAATGGCCAGTTGTGTATATTCCTAGATTCCTCACTTAAAGCTGGTTGTTAAAACCTTGTAGGTAGGTCTTCATGGGATAGTTTCTGAACGTTTAAAGCAATTTACTATTCTTTGCGCCGCTTTGAAATCTTCTCTAGATCTGACTGAATTTTCGAGCATCTTCGCACCACTTGGGAATCTTGTAAAGATCTGTCTGTATATCTTTACAGAGAACTTCAAGTTGACAAACCAACATCTGCTACCCATAGCTATGAGGTGGTAACGCCCATGAAGGCCGTGAATTACTGAGTTTCTTGACATGTGCGTTCATCTGATATAATTCATTATTGGTACTAATTATAATACTCGAGCAGCCAACATGGGTCAATAAGAAAAGTAGTTCTCAGCCTAACGAGTGGTTAGTATTTCAATTAAAACGTTCGTATTAAAGGTGAAATCTGCTCTTACGACCTGAGAATCGGCACATACAGCCACTTACAGGTTGAGAACTGTATTTTAAAGTGGTATCCGAGCCACAATGAATCTCCGAATCAACAGGCCGTTGTCCTATGGATTTGTAGTCCGAGTTATGCATGTGTATCCAGTCAACCACTATCTGAGCAAAAGTATCCGGACACCTCTATGTAATGCAGAATTGACCACTAGGTGTCACGAGAGGCGGATACACCTGTGTCAAAGAAGGTAGGAACTATTGTGTTGTTAGGACAACTCAGTGACTTCGAAAATGGATGTCATCTGAACAACAGATCCATTAGGAACATTTCATCCCCCCTAAAGCTACCCTAGTTTACTGTTGATGGTGTGATTGTGAACTGGAACAACCACAGATAAGGCAAGAGCAGGCAGAGCTCATGTAATGACGGACAGAGACGGTCTAGCAAAGCGGAGGGTGCTTGTAAAAAGTCACATGGAACACTTGTGAGTTCCAAAGTGCTACCAGCACTCCAGCTAGCGCAATGACTGTGCGTGGGAGGTTAAAAAGGATAGTGTACAGTGATCGAGTAGCTTCTCATAAGCCACACATCTCTGCAGTCAATGATAAGGGACGCTTGAGGTTTGTAAAGAACGACGCTGCTTGACAATGACTGACTAGAAACGAATTATTTCGAGTGACGATCATTCAATACCATGTGAATTCCAAAGGGAGGGTTTGGGCTTAGTGAATGCGTGGAGAACGTTATCTGCCACCATGTGTAGTATGAAGAGTGGAGTATGGAAGAGGTAGTGTTACGGTAGTGGAGTGCTTTTGGTGGTGAGGGTGTGACCACCTTATCTCCCTTAAGAGCGAAAAATGCGGAAGGCTACGAACACATTTTACAGTATTGGGCACTCCATAGAAGAGAAGCAGTTCAGGGACGATGATCGTTTGCATCAGCATGTCTATGCACCCTCTCAAAAAACAGCATCTGTAAGGCACCAGTAGTGGACAATAACATTTCTCAAATGGACTAGGCTGCCCAGAGTTACGATCTGAATCCAATGGAACAACTGAAGGATGGGTTAGAACGTCGACTTCTCTCCAGGTCCAAGCGCCCAACATCATTACCTTCTCTGATTGCGGCTCTTGATGAAGAATGGACTGCCATTTCGACACAGACATTCAGAAACTTCATTGAAAGTGTTCCCAGCAGTATTCAAGCCGTCATAAAGGCAAAGGGTGGACATTCCCAATATTAATATCCCATAATAGCTGTCATAATACTGGTGATGAGATAGTGAATACTGAATGCAGATGACTGTTTCCAAAGTCTGTTCAGGAACCGTGCAATCATACAATAAGTACAGTAATTACTTACTCTCGGCGCGTTACATCTGTTTATGTTGAGGTTCAACTTTTACTCCCTGCGGCAATCGTCGATTCTTTGTACGTCTTTTTGCATTCATTACAACTGCCGAGTGTTGCGACATCTCTATGTATGAAAGCATCATCCACATACAGTCTCGTGAATCTCCCGATATTATGCACTGGGTCATTGGTACACATGATGAATCACCTAAACCTTGTATGCCACTGTGGCCGAGCGGTTCTAGGCGCTTCAGTCCGGAACCGCGCTGCTGCTACGGTCGCAGGTTCGAATCCTGCCTCTGGCATGGATGTGTGTGATGTCCTTAGGTTAGTTAGGCTTAAGTAGTTCTAAGTCTAGGGGACTGATGACCTCAGATCTTAAGTCCCACAGTGCTTAGGGCCATTTGAACCATTTGAACCTAAACATTGAACCCGAAACACTTAATATGCTGGAATAGCTCTTAGTTCATTTCTGTGAAAACAGCACAGTGAAGAACCTTCCATTTCAGAAATATTTGTTTTTAGGTTAATCGCTCAGTGTATTGCGAACAGTAATCGTCCTACAACACTGCCATGGGGGCCACGCTAATTTCCTTTTACGCTTGACGATTTATATCTATTAAGAGTGACATGCTGTGTTCTATTTGCTAGGAACTCTTCAGTCCAATCTCAAAACTGATGTGAAATTTCATCCTTAGGCGACAGAACAGATTAGACCTTGCCATTAGACTTTGACTTCAGGAAGGCATTTGGCGCACCATGCCGCAAGTGTCTTTTAATGAAAAAATACGAGCTTACCGAGTGTCGGACGAGATTTGTGATCGGATTCGAGATTTCCTTACAGACAACCGTATCGACGCCGGTCTTAATGGAACAAAATCGACAGATGTAAAGTTGGTTTTGAGAGTACCGCAGTGCGATAGGATCGTAACTGTCTACTATATGTATGTAAATGATCTAGTAAATGGAGTCGAAAGCTCCAAACGGGTGCTTGTCGATGATATGGTTGTCATTAAGAAGATTGCAACGCCGGAAGACAGTAACGATTTGCAGGAAGACTTGCAGAGGATTTATAAATGGTGGAGAGACTGGCAGTTGACTCTGAACGCGAATAAATGTAACATATCTCGCGTACATAGGAGAAGAAGTCCACTACCGTACGTTTACACTATTGATGGCAAATTTTTGGAAACAATAATTACCGTAAATTATCTAGGAGTAATCATGTGGAGCGATCTTAAGTGCGATGACCACATAAAACAAATGGTAAGAAAAGCAGATGACAGACAGAGATTCACGGGAAGAATCGCACAGAAATAAAATCCGCCCACGGAAGAAGTGGCTTTCAAAACACTTGCTCAACCTACTCGTGAAAATTGTTCATCAGTCTGTGCCTATTACCAGGTTAGAGAAGAAATAGACAGGATCAAATGAAGAGCGGCGCGTTTCATCACAGGATCGTTTATGTGCTCAACAAATTCCAGTGGCAGACGCTGCAAAGGGTCGTTGTGCATCATGGAGAGCTTTACTGTTGAAATTCAGAGAGAGTGCGTTCCGGGAAGAGTCGGAGATTGTATTACTTCCATTAAATGAATTCGCAATTGCGAATAAGGACAACCATCAGCCGTAGAATGGAATGACGACAATGAAAATTTGTGCCGGCCCGGGACTCGAACCCGGATTTCCCGCTTACCGCGAACGGTTGCCTGACCATTTGGCTATCCGTGCACGACTCACGGCCAGATCGAAACTTCTATATGTCGCCAACCATGAGTCTACGACCCGTACTCGTATATCCATTGTGTATATTCCCGAACAGGTCAGACGTCGTACTTGAAAGTCGCTTGCCCGGTATCGGCAGATGAATACGATATTGAAGTGCATGTGTCATTCTGATTACGATGCAAAGTTCCTTTATACATGCATGTCTAAAGGAACTTTGCATCGTAACAGGAAAAGGCACTGCAATATCATGCATATTACTTCCTTCCGCATAAGTCTTGCTAAATGATCACAACGATAAAATTAGAGAAATTAGAACTAATATACACATCAAAAAAAGTTTTGCCTTACTTCGGATCCGAGAGTTTGGGAAACTGTACAGGAAATTGGAACAGAAGTCGACATAAATATCATTTGCGCCCTTTTTATTGCTCATGTAAACTACACATTGCATGTTGTACCACCACACAGCGAGACCTTCAGAGGTGGTGGTCCAGATTGCTGTACACACTGGTACCTCTAATACCCAGTAGCACGTCCTCTTGCATTGATGCATATCCGCATTCGTCGTGACATCAAGGCACTGTAGGTCCAGATTGTCCCACTCCTCAAAGGCGATTCGGTGTAGATCTCTCAGAATGGTTGGTGGGTCATGTCGTCCATAAACAGCCCTTTTCAATGTACCCCAGGCATGTTCGATAGGGTTCATGTCTAGAGAATATGCTGACCACTCTAGTCAACCGATGTCGTTATCCTAAAGGAAGCAATTCACAAGTCGTACACAATGGGGGCGCGAATTGTCCATCAAGACGAATGCCTCACCAATATGCTGCCGATATGGTTGCACTATCGATCGGAGAATGGCATCCACGTATCGTACAGCCGTCGGCGCCTTCCATGACCTCTAGCAGCGTACGTCAGCCCCACACAATGCCATCCCAAAACAGCAGGGAGCCTCCACCTTTCTGCACTCGCTGGACAGTGTGTCTAAGGCGTTCAGCGTTGAAGGCATATGCGACATCCATTGGTGAAGAGAACATGATTCCAACCGTGAGCGGTCCATTCGACATGTTGTTGGCCCAATCTGTACTACGCTGCATTGTGTTGTGGTTGTAGAGATGGACCTCGCCATGGACGTCGGGCGTGAAGTTGCGCATCATGCAGCCTGTTGCACACAGTTTGAGTCGTAACAGGATGTCCTGTGGCTGCACGAAAAGCATTATTCAACATAGTGGTGTTGCTGTCAGGGTTCCTCCGAGCCATAACCCGTAGGTAGCGGTGATCCACTGCAGTAGTAGCCCTTGGCGGCCTGAGCGAGGCATGTCATAGACAGTCCTGTGGCTGCACGAAAAGCATTATTCAACATAGTGGTGTTGCTGTCAGGGTTCCTCCGAGCCATAACCCGTAGGTAGCGGTGATCCACTGCAGTAGTAGCCCTTGGGCGGCCTGAGCGAGGCATGTCATAGACAGTTCCTGTCTCTCTGTATCTCCTCCATGTCCGAACAACACCGCTTTGATTCACTCCGAGAGCCTAGACACTTCCCTTGTCGAGAGTTCTTCCTGGCAAAAAGTAACAATGCGGACGCGATCGAAGCGCGGTATTGACCGTCTAGGCATGGTTGAACTACAGACAACACGAGCTGTGTACCTCCTTCAAGGTGGAACGACTGAAACTGATCGGCTGTTGGAACCCCTCCGTCTAATAGGCGCTGCTCATGCATGGTTGTTTACATCTTTGGGCGGGTTTAGTGACATCTCTGAACAGTCAAAGGGACTGCGTCTGTGATACAATATCCACACTCAACCAAAGTCTATCTTCAGGATAAATGGGAAATGGGGTGAGGCAAAACTTTTTTTGATGTGTGTACAAAGGTTTACCGAGAATCATTCTTCCCGCGCGCCTTTCTCGAATGGAACAGTGAATGGGGGGGTGGGGGATCTGTTTGTGGTATCAAGGATACCCTCTGCCCCACAATGCCAGGTAGCTTGCGGAGTATAGACAAAAATGCCGATGTAGGCCACCAATTTAAGCGAAACGAATAATATTCTCCAAACTCAATCTGAAACTGATTCTGTGACGCGCTGATGTGTAAAAGTAATGCGACAACAAGGACACGTTCTGCAGCGTCCGCACACCAGCAGTTGGGGTCCCGCCCGATGTGACACCTGGGCGATGCGGTTCAGGGGCAGGTCGCTGTCTGGCGCGAAGCAACCGTTCCGCAGGCAGCGCAGTCGGCGTGGTGCGTGGCGTGGCATGCGGCGTGTGGGGTCACGGCGCAACAAGGTCACGGCTGCGGGGGAGGGAGGGAGCGAGAGAGAGAGAGAGAGAGAGAGAGAGAGAGAGAGAGAGAGGGAGAGAGCATGAGTCACCCAGCGGGCCCTGCCTCTGCACTCCTAACGGCTGTCCAGGAACGCCGTGGCGGCCGCTATCACGCACCGACAATCACAACTGGACGCGCTTGCCGTAACTAGTAGTCTACCAGCGGTCTGACCTCGTTAAAGCTTACCTTACCTGCTACGTGAACTGTTCAATAAGTTTCCATGCGCAGAACAGTGCACCTTACCTGCTACGTGAACTGTTCAATAAGTTTCCATGCGCAGAACAGTGCACACGCTTGTCCACACTTTCATCAGTACCTTGCAAGGTACCATACGGTCACTACGTTTACAAGGGCTCCAAAATCAGGTTTTCCTACACTTATTTCCCAGTATAGCTTTTGTTGATTCTGGCTGCTAGATTTCTGCTCCCACAAGCGATATTCCATCCGCGTGTATGCTCTATCACATCTGAATCGTCTTTGCTTTGTCATGTTGCTCCTTGAAATGTTGGTTAACGCATACGAAGAAAAGAAGCACACCTACAAACCGTTGTGAAATGCATCGTTGAGAGTGTTTCCCAACATAGTTACTAGGGCTTCTTCCCGTTCCATTCATGTACAGAGGGTGGAAAAATGATTGCTTAAAGGCCTCTGTGTTAACTGTGACGAATCTTGTCTTCTACTGGAGTAACAGTTAAGAGGTTTTAATATATTCCTGGATTCCTTTTCGTCTATCTAAAAGTGTTTCGCAGTTCAGGTTTTTCAGCATTTCCGTGACGCTCTCCTCGGAGTCGAACAAAGCTGTGACAATTCGTGCTGTCCTTCTCTGTGTACGTTCAATATCCCCTGTTAATTTTATTTGGTACAACTTCCACACACTTGAGCAGTATGTAAGTAGGCTGTTTAGGTTTTTTTATTGGTAACGCCACCTCTGTATGAAAATCACTGGCTGTGCTGTGTGCAGTCTGTGGCTAGTTTGCATTGTTGTCTGCCATTGTAGTGTTGGGCAGCGGCAGCTGGATGTGAACAGCGCGTAGCGTTGCGCAGTTGGAGGTGAGCCGCCAACAGTGGTGGATGTGGAGAGAGAGATGGCGGAGTTTTGAAATTTGTCATGAACTGCTATATTTGTATATGATGATATCAAGGTAAATACATTGTTTGTTCTCTATTAATATCTTTCATTTTGCTAACTATCCCTATCAGTAGTTAGTGCCTTCAGTAGTTTGAATCTTTTATTTAGCTGGCAGTAGTGGCGCTCGCTGTATTGCAGTAGCTTGAGCAGCGAAGATTTTTGTGAGGTAAGTAATTTGTGAAAGGTATAGTTTAATGTTAGTCAGGGGCATTCTTTTGTAGGGAATTTTGAAAGTCAGATTGCGTTGCGCTAACAAAATATTGTGTGTCAGTTTAAGCACAGTCATATATAAATTGTTCAAAGGGGACGTTTCAAGTATCCTAGTATAGGCTGCTTTTAAGCAGTCACCTTCTTAGTCTACTGCCATTTTCCTTGTAGACTGCCAATGAGCCAAAGTCTTCTATACCTGAATATCGTTTCAGCAAGGTATTTGTATGTGTTGGCTGATTGCAGCTGCGAGTCATTGATATTATAGCCACAGTGTTTTGAGAAGTACACAACTGTATATTTCCGAAGACTTAATGCAAATCTTATAAAAACCTAATTGAACACTTATGCAGCTTTTATCACACAGTATATCATTACAGATAACTGCATCATAAGCAGAAAGTCTTTCGTTACTATTAATATTGCCTACAAGATCATTAACATAGAACAGGAACAACAAGGGACCCAGTACACTTCCCTTAGCCACACCCGAGGTTAATTCAACAACTGTCAATGATTCTCCATCCACGAAATATGCTGTGTCCTCCCTACCAGCAAATCCCCTATCCAGTCAGAAATTTCACTTGAGACCCTTTACGTCTAAAAAACCGGTTGCGCATAAAGTGGAAAATGACTAAGCAGGAATGGTTCAGGAAAAATGCAAAGAGGCTTGTAAAAATAGGGGCTGGATAGATATCGCCTATAGGAAGATTAAAGAGACCTTTCCATATAGAGAAGCAGCTGTCTGAGTAACAAGAGTTCAGATGGTAAGTAAGTGCTAAAAAGGAAGCGAATCTACAAGAGAAAGAGAAGAAGTAAATGAAAATCGGATGGGAGTTAAGATACTGCGAGAAGAATTTGACAGAGCATTGAAACACCTAAGCCAAAACAAGGCCCCTGCAATAGACGACATTCCGTAAGAAGTATTAAGAGCCTTGGGAGAGTCACCTATGAGAAATCTATTTCACCTGGTGCACAAGATGCGTGGAACCAACGAAATACCCTCAGACTTCAGGAAGAATGCAATAACCCCAATTCCAAAGAAATCAGGTATTGACAGGACTGAATATTAATAAATCATCAGTTTAGTGAGTCATAGTTGCAAAATACTGACATGAATTATTTAGGGAAGAATGGAAAAACTGATGGAAGCCGACCTTGTGTAAGTTCATTTTGGGTTTCGGAGAAATGTAGGAATACCTGAAGCAATACTGCTCCTATGGATTGTCTTAGGGGATAGATGAAAGCCGCGGTGGCCGTGCGGTTCTAGGGGCTGCAGTCCGGAACCGCGGGACTGCTACGGTCGCAGGTTCGAATCCAGCTTCGGGCATGGATGTGTGTGATGTCCTTAGGTTAGTTAGGTTTAAGTAGTTCTAAGTTCTAGGGGACTGATGACCTAAGATGTTAAGTCCCATAGTGCTCAGAGCAATTTGATAGATGAAAGAAAGACAAACCTACATTAAAAGTCTAAATCGACAATGACGGGAAAAAGGAAGTAAAGGAAAACAACCCGTCACGCCCAAAAACATACGCGGCCAGTATAGCGGCTATCATTTTGATGCAACTGCAATCCGAAGTAGAGCCTGTCCCCAAGCTTCAAAGAAGTTCAAGAAAGGAAACACTAACGCAGCTGCAACAGAATCACCAAGCCAGTAGTAAAACGAGGGGTTAGAAGATCGCAATTCCGTTGAATTAAATGAACCATTATTGGGAAAGGAGCAGGGATTGGAGGGTGGACAAGAAACTAGCGTAATAAAGGAGCATCTGCAAGTGCGAAGGTAAATTCGAAGAAACAAACAAATCGCAGGAAAAGCACTCGGTGACGAACGATAATAAGTGGGAAAAATAACAAAAAGAGACGCTGGAAAAGTAAGGAAGGATCGATAGTACACAACAGACCTAAAAGAAGAGGAAGAGAGTCGGAGTGGGTCGTAAGCGAAAGGAAACTGTCAGAACTAAAAGTAACTCGAGAAAAAACTGTGAAAAGGACATGTACTGGGACACCGAATTCCAAAAAGAACCGCCAACGGAGGTAACACGGGAGAAAGCCACGAGGAATCAACAAGATACGAGTAAGGGGTAGAAATTGACGATGAGCGTGGACAATACCTTCAGATTGGAAGACGATGTCGAATATGATATGGAATTAGCCTGAATCAGTCTGAGTAACGGAGAATATCAAGGGTACAGGTTCTGAAATGAAATGGTTAGAACTTCACCAGCAAGTGGGAGGGCGAGGCAGCCACCGCTTTCCTGCAGGAAGTAACATCGGAAACCGTAGGGAATCTGACGGGCTACGATTTGGCGCGAATTCCTTCACAAAAGAAGACGAAGTAAATATTCCACAGTTCGAGTCAAGAATAACTGCCAACTTCAGTAACTTATAAGTAGATATCCTCGGTGTAGCGAGGCAGCTTAAACCGCTAAATAAAGGCAAGGCCTACGGTCTCTATTGTATACCGGTCAGATTCCTTTCAGAGTATGCTGATACAATAGCCCCATACTTAGCATTCATATACAATCGCTCTCCCGTAGAAAGATCCTAACCCAAAGAGTGGAAAGTTGCACAAGTCACACCAACAAGCAAGAAAGGATATAGGAGTAATTCGCTGAATTACAAATCTATATCACTAACATCGATTTGCACTAGGATTTCGGAACAGATACTGTGTTCGAATATTATGAATTAAAACAAGAAAACGATTCATTGACTAACACGCAACACGGATTCAGAAACTATCCTTCTTGTGGAACACCGCTGGCTCTTTATTATCACGAAGTAGTGAGAGCTATCGACAAGGGAAGTTTAATTGATTCAATATTTGATACTGTTCCTCAGAAGAGATGTCTAATCAACCAACTGCGACATAGTCGCGTATATGAACAGTGATCCAATACTGTCAAATGTTTTTTATTCCAGTCTTTGATCACAATATCAATTCTTTAGACGATGACCGGTTTCAGTCCGTAAAGACCATCCTCAGATCTTTTTTACAGCATGTCCTAAAGTGATAAGGCCACAATGGCATCGTCAACACATATAAATATAATCAGCACAGCATCGTCAGATAGATCTAAAATAAGGTGAAGAATAGGCCACATCGTCCTCACAGTCATTATTGCAACTAGCTACTCAGTTGCCAGTTGAGTAGCCAGTTGCAATAATGACTGTGAGGACGATGTGGCCTATTCTTCACCTTATTTTAGATCTATCTGACGATGCTGTGCTGATTGTATTTATATGTGTTTACGATGCCATTATGGCCTTATTACTTTAGGACATGGTGTAAAAAAGACCTGAGCATGGTCATTACGGACTGAAACCGGTCATCGTCTAAAGAATTGATATTGTGGTCAAAGACTGGAATAAAAAACGTTTGAAGTCTAATCAAATTGTGTGCCTATGGAGCATCGTCTCAGTTGCGTGACATGATTTATGATTTACCGTCAGAAAGGTCACAGTTCGTAGTAATTGATGGAAGCTCATCGAGTAACACAGAAGTAATGTCTGGCGTTTCCAAAGGAAATGTTTCAGGTCCTCTGCTGTTCCTAATCTATATAAATGATACAGGAGACAATCTGAGCAGTCCTCTTAGATTGTTTGCAGATCGTGCTGTCATTTACCGTCTTCTTAAGTCATCAGTTCATCAAAACGAATTACAAAATGACGTAGACGAGACATGTGTGTGGTTTAGAAAGTGGCAGTAGATTGTAAATAATGAAAAGTGTGACGTCATCCACATGATTACTACAAGGAATCCGCTAAATTTTGGTTACACGATAAATGACACAAATCTGAAGGCCGCAAACTCAACTAAATACTTAAGGGATTACAGCTACGAATAAGTTAAATGAAACGATCATACAGATAATGTTGTGGGGAAGAAAACAAAAGACTGCGATTTATTGACCGAACACGTAGAAACTGTAACAGCTCTGCTAAAAAGACTGCTGACACTACGCTTGTCCGCCCTCTTCTGGGGTATTGCTGTACGGTGTGGGATCTGTATGAGATAGGACTGACGGAGGACATCGAAAAAGTTCGAAGAAGGGCAGCTCGGTTTGTATTATCGCGAAATAGGGGAGAGACTGCTACCGATATGATACACGAATTGTGATGCCAGTCGTTAAAACAAAGGCATTTTTCTCTGCAACAGGATCTTCTCATGGAATTTCAATCGCCAACTTTCTCCTCAGAGTGTGAATATATTTTGTTGGCGTCCACCTACATAGGGAGAAATGATTATCTTAACAAAATAAGAGAAATCAAGAGCTCGCGCTAAAAGATTTGTTTTTTATTGTTTCCCGCGCGTTGTTCGTGAGTGGAATGGTAGAAAAGTAGCTGGAAGGTGGTTCGAAGAGCTTAATTATGAGTTGCAGAGTAATCAGGTAGATCTAGATGTAGATGAAGCTGGCACAGGTTTGCTATACTGCGAAGAACTAGAAATCCCTTTGTATATTATGTTGGAGAATGACTAAGGCACTGCAATTCAATTTAATTGTTGAGGCATTTTAAATATGTATGTATATGTGAGAACAAGGGCCAAAACGATTAACGTGAGTTCTATAGCTGAGATTTGATTCTGCTTTTAGATAATGTACGTATCTCTAGTACGCTCTGTGATGATACACTATGTGATCAAAAGTATTCGGACACCTGGCTGAAAATGACAAGTCCATGGTGCCCCCCCATCGGTAATGCTGGAATTCAATATGGTATTGGCCCACCCTTAGCCTAGATGACAGCTTCCACTTTCGCAAGTATACCTTCAGTCACTTGCTGGAAGATTTCTTGAGGAATGGCAGCCCATTCTTCACGGAGTGCTGCACTGAGGAGAGGTATCGACGTTAGTTGGTGAGGCCTGGCACGAAGTCGGCGTTCCAAAACATCCCAAAGGTGTTCTATAGGATTCAGGTCAGGACTATTTGCACGACAGTCTATTACAGGGAAGTTATTGTCGTGTAACCATTCCGCCATAGGCCTTGCATTATGAACAGGTGCTCCATCGTGTTGAAAGATACAATCGCCATCCCCGAATTGCTCTTCAACAGTGGGAAACAAGAAAGTGCTTAAAAACTCAATGTAGGCCTGTGTTGGGATAGTGCCACGCAAAACAACAAGGGGTGCAAGCCCCCTCCATGAAAAACAAGACCACACCATAACACCACCGCCGCCGAATTTTACTGTTGGCACTACACACACTGACAGATGACGTTCACCAGGCATTCACCATACCCACAATCTGCTATCGGATCGCCACACTGTGTACCGTTCAATGGTCCAATGTTTACGCTCCTTACACCAAGCGAGGCGTCGTTTGGCTTCTGCCGGTGTCATGTGTGGCTTATGAGCAGCCTCTCGACCACGAAATCCAGGTTTTCTCACCATCCGGCTAACTGTCATAGTACTTGCGGTGGATCCTGATGCAATTTGGAATTCCTGTGTGATGATCTGGCTAGATGTCTGCCCATTACTCATTACGACCCTCTTCAGCTGTCTGCGGTCTGTGTCAGTCAATAGACGAGGTCGGCCTGTACGCTTTTGTGCTGTACGTGTCCTTTCACGTTTCCACTTCACTATCACATCGGAAACAGTGGACCTAGTCATGTTTAGGAGTGTGGAAATCTCGCGTACAGACGTATGACACAAGTGACACCCAATCACTTGACCACGTACGAAGTCCGTTAGTTCCGCGGAGCGCCCCATTCTGCTCTCTCACGATGTCTAATGACTAATGAGGCCGCTGATATGGAATACCTGACATTAGGCGGTAGCACAATGCACCTATTACGGAAAACATGTTTTTTGTGGGTGTCCGGATACTTTCCATCACATAGTGTATAAGAAACAAAGCTGTCATGGCAGATTCAGAGTCCGTGGATCGCAAACACTCGAGCAGTACTAGTGTCCTGTATGTAGTCCCCTTTACAGATGAACCACATATTCTTTAATTTTCAGACGTTCAATTTAAATATTGTGAAGAGCTATCTGTCTTAGTAAAAGAACATTAATATAATCGATAAATGGGATCCACTCCACCTGAGACAATTTGCTTATTCCTACATGTCTCCAATGGCAGGCAGCCGGCTGGACGCACTATACATAAGAGTGTCCAATTTGCAAAATACGGCAACCAGCCCAGGCTTTTCACCTGCATCTGTTTCCGACTATGCGGCTTACTATATCACCAAACGGCATCAAGAAGGTTTTCAGAAGCAGAAGGCAATGGCAGTTAAACTGTGGCCTGTCCAGTAATGCGGAGCTTAAAACAGACGTTTATGAGATATGGAGAAGGTTGCAGCGGAATATTCCCAAGTGTAACACCATTATTGAATTATGGTTACAACTGGCTAAACCGCAAATCCTTCTCCTGATTAAAGTATACATATGCGAGGAGGTACAATGGACGAAAAATTTTATTTTATCTTTTTGTGTCGACTGTATACTAACCCAGAAGAAGTTATGCGAACCATTGTTGGCATCAGAAAGTGCAAGACAAAATTCATTAGTAGTTATAGATGGAAGCGCAAAAACATCTCAACACCTAAAGTGCTAAAGTGCGGTTTGCCTAGGAGTAGGGGTGAGATGCTGTGTAGTAGAAAGCTGATAGACGTTCACGTAAGCAAAAATTCTGTTTCGACAACAAGAATTTTGCTTTGTCAGCGAAAACTCTGCTTCTC
Source organism: Schistocerca serialis cubense (assembly GCF_023864345.2). NCBI lineage: Eukaryota > Metazoa > Arthropoda > Insecta > Orthoptera > Acrididae > Schistocerca > Schistocerca serialis. Next base: position 550,820,576 of record NC_064642.1, read on the forward strand.
AGCAAAACACACACACACACACACACACACACACACACACACACACACACACACACACACACGATATTTATTCCCTAAACTTGCAGGTTAAACAGCACTTGTGATCATCTATAGTTTGTTCTACGTGCCGCACTTGGTGTACGGGCAATAGACCCTCAAATTAAATATTGTCACATCTCAATTGCTATACAAAACGATGATGCTTATCAAATTTCACAATGTTATATCAACGTCTAAAATGTCTGCAAAAAATAGTAAACGTTATCAGCTACACAATGTTTATATCGATGTTCTTTCCACATCTAAAATATCCACCAAAATGGATGCCGGAAACACGACTGCGGACTCTCAAATTAAGTGCCCGAAAAGAGTGCAAAATATCATACATGCAGTCTACACTTCGTGATAGCCTAAGTTATCAGCAGAAGATGACAAACATTTTGCATTACAAAAGGTTGATATCCCAGCATAGGGGTCATTATAATGTTTGGCTGGCTTTGATAACTGTTTTAGCAGAATTGAGACCAGTTTTTGACAAATAAAAAAAATTTAGACATGGGAATAAGACTGTTTACTTTGGTGCAAAAATCAAACTATTCTCATTGACAAGTGCACTTCATGCAGTAAGTTAGATCAACAGTGGTGCCAATAAATGAACTGTGTGTATTTCTAAAAGTAATACAGATAATTTATGTGTGCAAATATTTAATTTGATGGTCCATTCTGCCTTGTAAAGTGTGGCATGGATATCAAACCTTAGTCATCAACGAGTGCTGGTTCACCTTCAAGTTTTGTAAGTAGCGCTTTTATGTGAGCTATTTTTTTTATTTTTTATTTTATAGAACAATTGAGTTACGACGGAAGTGCCAGATATATTATGTACTTGAAATCGCTATGTGTTTTGATAAAATATTTTATTTTGGTGCAAAGATCATATTTTCAAGATATAAAACTTTTCTCTGTGTGAGTGTGAGTGTGTGTGTGTGTGTGTGTGTGTGTGTGTGTGTGTGTGTGTGTATAAGCTTGTCCATTATTTTCATTGGCCGTGTCGGCCATGTTGTGTTGTGCAATTATTTCTTATTCCATGGTATTGCGAGATTGTATTTACATATTACGAATATGTAGTTTAAGTGATACAACACTTCAACGATTTCATCAAAATGCATCATTTTTAGTGTGGTTTGTCAGAAATTGTAATGTAATATGTAATACAGCAGTGGAACGTAACTGCAGGTCTTTTCATGATTAGAAAAAGATATTTTGGTCAACGATAATTTCAATTACGATTTTCTAGTGTAACATGTTGCGTTACCTCCCCTCCCCCCTCCCTAAAATGGAGCTTGTTCAGGAAAAGCATAACTGAAATATTTCTAAAAACGTCAGGTGATGATTTTTTTTTATCACCAATAACATTGCCTCAGATTGAACTGCAAGTATCTTTATAAATTTTGAAAGATATTTTAGACGTGGAGATACCATCGTAGTTCTTGACATAAGTGTTATGTATGTTGCTGATTTATCTGTTTGCTACGATGAAGCATTACTATACAGTTTCTAAAAGCGTTAGCTGATCGAAGTTCGTTTTTTGTAGCACCAATAGCAGCCTCAGACAGAGCTGCCAATATCTTTGCATATTTTGACAGATATTTTGGACGTGGAGATACAGTTGCAACACTTGACATTATCGTTGTGCGTCTGTCCCCAGATCGGTCTGCCACTGTGGTTGCCCTGGTTGCTGCCCGCAGTGGGGCTGAGCCCTCGCCTGTGGTTGATTGGGAGGTCGTTCCAAGGCGTGGCAGGCAGCGAAAGACGTCCCCGGAGGCTGATCAGAAAGCCTCCCCGGTGCGTCTGACAAACAGGTTTTAGGTACTGTCTCTGGCTGAGCCAGATGCAGCTCCCTGCCCTGTTTCAGAGGATGATTCTCAGCCTTCAAGGTCCGGGCAATCGCAGAGGGTGGGCTTATTGGTAGTTGGGAGCTCCAATGTTAGGCGCGTAATGGGGCCCCTTAGGGATATGGCGGCTAAGGAGGGGAAGAAATCCAGTGTGCACTCCGTGTGCATTCCGGGTGGAGTCATTCCTGATTTGGAAAGGGTGCTTCCGGATGCCATGAAGAGTGCAGGGTGCAGCCAGCTGCAGGTGGTGGCACATGTCGGCACTAATGACGTGTGTCGCTTTGGATCTGAGGAAATTCTCTCTGGATTCCAGCGGCTATCTGATTTGGTAAAGGCTGCCGGTCTTGCTTACGAGATGAAGGCAGAGCTCACCATCTGCAGCATCGTTGACAGAACCGACTACGGACCTTTGGTGCAGAGCCGGGTGGAGAGTCTGCATCAGAGGTTCAGACGGTTTTGCGACCGTGTTGGATGCAGATTCCTTGACTTGCGCCATAGGGTGGTGGGGTTTCGGGTTCCGTTGAATAGGTTGGGAGTTCACTCAGCTGGCGGCTACACGGGTAGCGGAGGCTGTGTGGCGTGGATTGGGCGGTTTTTTTTAGGTTAGAAGGCCTCGGGAAAGTACGGTGTGGGGTGCAATCTCAAAGGGTGCATGGCAAATACAGGAAGTGCTTGGATCAAGGAACAGCCGGAATTGTAGCTGTAAATTGTTGTAGTTGTGCTGGGAAAGTCCCTGAGCTTCAAGCGCTAATAGAAAGTACGAAAGCTGAAATAGTTATAGGTACAGAAAGCTGGCTAAAGCCTAAAATAAGTTCTGCAGAAATTTTTACGAAGTCTCAGACGGTGTTCAGGAAAGACAGATTAGGCATAATTGGTGGTGGAGTGTTTGTGTCTGTCAGTAGTGGTTTATCTTGTAGTGAAGTCGAAGTAGATGCTCCGTGCGAATTGGTATGGGTGGAGGTTATACTTAACAGCCGAACTAAGTTAATAATTGGATCCTTCTACCAACCCCCAGACTCCGATGATATAGTTGCTGAACAGTTCAGAGAAAATTTGAATCTCGTAACAAATAAATACCCCACTCATACGGTTATAGTTGGTGGGGACTTCAACCATCCCTCGATATGTTGCCAAAAATACTTGTTCAAAACTGGTGGTAGGCAGAAAACATCTTCCGAGATTGTCCTAAATGCTTTCTCCGAAAATTTTTTTGAGCAGTTGAGAGGTGGCTTGAGCCCCCTCTCATATTTCTATCTTACGATTTTCGTCTCTAATTGCATGCGGTGAAAAGTTGCTATTCCTTCACACGCGGACTACCCACGCAGCGTCTCTCGTCACCCAGGTGGTCCGGTGACAGGCAGGCTCTGCTGATCTGGAAAAGGTTAAGCCGACGGGTGTGAGGAAGTCGAGTGAATGCTTTGCAGACGCCGACATTGTCAAAAGACACGCCTGGAGGGGTCTGAAGTAGCAGCTGGGCTAGAGGTTCCGTTACTTCGCAGAAACTTAGCGAAAACACTTTCTGGCGGGCTACCAGCGAGGTGTGGGAATGACTTGTGTACCCAGGCAGTTGTGGCGGGAAAATTCCCGCGCTTTCTGCAAAATAGTAACTGTGATTGGCTTGCTCAGGGCATAGCTCCGTGACGTAGCAAAATCAGCGCAGAAATTGGCGCCAAGAATCTCCATTGGTGGAATGGTAGTGCTCCGGCAATAGAGTGGAATTTTCCGCCGGTTTTCGAGTTGCTGATTGGAACGTTTAACCACGGCCACTGTCGTGGGGGCGGGAATGTTGTGTGTTCGGCCTGTACGGGTGCTCTAGGTAGTCGGCTCTCGCTTTTCGGTTGAGGGCGTCGAAGCAACCAGCCACCGCCTCCGGTACGTCAGATCGTGTTCTGGCAGTTAAGAAGACAGTTTGGTAATGTATGTCCGCAGCACCGGCAGATAGGGATTTTCCTAGGTGATAATCAGAGCTCAGCAGAGCGCGCCTGTTCGTCTTTTTCTAACTTTGTTCTGTCTTGAGTAGCAGCAATTATGTTGGGTTAGCTGTGTGTCTCTCTTAAGATTTGAGTGGCAAGGAATTGGCTCCACATACCACTTCGTCATAAACCTCACAATCTAGTTTAGGGACAACTTCACCTTCACAGCGTTTGTTTGAGTATCCAATTTGAGCCAATTTGATGTATTATAAATGTTTCATGTGTTTTTGTTTATTATTTTGTGTTTAGTCTTAATAAGTCATATTGTTATTTTGGACAGAACTTTCATTCTGTTAATCGGTAGAGCAACCCATCATTTCTCACTACGTTAATGGAACCTTCCTTTATTTAACTTATTTATCAAATTAAATTATTGCAGGTGCCAAACTCTTTTCTACTCCACTTGCAGTGTTGATTACAGTCAGTTCGCATATATTTTTTAATCCATGTGCAACAGCAAAAGTCGGAGTTAGAATAGGGGGGGCTTAGAGCATCATTTACATACGTAGATTCTAGAAGAATTTAGTGTTAAATACACTGCTTGCCCCGGCACCTCGCATAAAATGGCGACCCTTAACCTCGTATCTTTCCTGTGAATCGCTGATAAGCAAGTATTATTAGTAGTAGGGACATTCAGAATTTTTTTTTTTGTTTAATTTTTTTTATTGATTAATACCCAAGTTTTTTCTGGTAGTTCCGCGTTTAGTTTTTAAGAAGCGGCGCATGATTACAGTTTTTGTTTTCAGTGTATATATTCTTTTGTTCATTGTTTTTGTGTTCCTTTGATGGTGTGTCCGTATCACATCCCACTTTGTCGGGTTTGTGTGCTGTTTCTGTAACACAACAAATCGTGCATATAATTACAGCGTTGGAGAGGCGTTGTTGAAATTTTATGTCTATGTGTAAAAAATATATGGAGTAGGTTAATTTTATTGTGCATTTTAGATAAATTTGTTTTTCATTAATGATAACGAGAAGTAAGGCACGACTATTATCGAGCGAAGCTAAAACATAAGAGGATACATAATGGATAAGGGGCAGTTTACTGACGGGAATAGGTTCAGAGATGAGATGGGCACATTTTTAGCAGGACAGGACGCCTGGGTCATTGATGAGGAAGGTGATTTGGACGCGATCTCAGAGCAGCGTTGCGGCCGTGATTATGATAGTGAAGTAGAGGATGAAACAGAGACAGGCACACAGGTCGAGACGGTAGCAGAAGTTTATAATCAAACGAACGAGAGCAGACAGGGGCTAGTTCGGTCACGTCAGAGCTCTAGCGCCCAGGTGTCCCGAGTTACATCCCCCACGTTTGAAGAGGATCAAAAAGATGACGTAAACCCAATACTGAACTTCCTACGATCAATGAAAGAAGAAGCTGACGAACAGCGTAAGAGGGAGAAGGAAGAAGAGGAGAAACAACGTAAGAAGGAGAAGGAAGAAGCTGACGAACAGTGTAAGAGGGAGAAGGAAGAAGAGGAGAAACAACGTAAGAAGGAGAAGGAAGAAGCTGACGAACAGCGTAAGAGGGAGAAGGAAGTAGAGGAGAAACAACGTAAGAAGGAGAAGGAAGAAGCTGACGAACAGCGTAAGAGGGAGAAGGAAGAAGAGGAGAAACAACGTAAAAAGGAGAAGGAAGAAGCTGACGAACAGCGTAAGAAGGACACTGAGGCAATAATTTCGCATATAGGGGAAATTCGTGGGGAATTACTAACAATAAAGAAAGAATGTGGAGAAGTAAAACAAATGTCAATGGCTGCACAAAAAGTAGCAAGCCTGGCCAAAACGGCAGCAATAGGGGCAATGAAAGTCGCGGAAGCAACTTCTAAACTCGCAGGGCGCTTGCGACGTACAACAAAATCCCTAGCATTCTTAAAAACTCAAGGTAATATCGCGGTTGCGAACACCACGAAACGAATGGAAGAAGTAGAGAGTCGGATAGCAAAACTAGAGCAAAACGGGCACACGAGCACTGCGCGTTCGGATACCTATGATGGAGTACACAGAATTGTGTCTCCGAGGAAAAGCCCGCCGTGCTCTAGCCCAATGACCGAGTGCGGAACTAACAATGCACACGCAGAAACAGCGAGTAATAGCTCCAATAATTATAGCCCACTTAGGAGAGTGAATTCTGAGTGCCACTTCCACTGTGATACAGAGGTAGCACATCACAGTTATCAGCAAGATAGAACAGGACCCTCAGCAGACGTGCAAGTATCGGAAACGAGTGACAACACCAGTGCGAGGATCAGACAGGATTTTGATCACAATCACTTCCTGTCGATACTAAAATTCCAGAAGTTCAAAGAAAATGGAGTGTCGATGCATCCGAAGAGCTGGGTGATGCAGTTTACAAATTCATTACCGGCATCATGGCCAACCCAGCCAAAATTACAATTCATGTGTGGACACATCGAAGGCCAAGCCGCGGAAAAGATGCGGGGTGTGGCAGTGACGTGTCGGACTTATCAGGAATTTGTTGGTGCATTCCTGCGGACCTACTGGTCAAAGGAAACGCAAGACAGGATTAAAGAGGAAATAATATTTTGTCCTGAACTGGAAGTGTCCGGGCATAGGAGCGCAACCAAATTTCTTGATGATTTACTCAAGAAGAATCAATTTTTAGATAGTCCATAACAACGGAGAAATCATTAAATTTTCCTTTTCCAAATTGCCAGTTAGGTACCAACAGACACTTGTCGGGAAGTGTGGATCTGGCATAGAAGCATTCAAGAGTCTATTGCGCGAACTCGAAGTAGTCTTTGATAAACAAGACGCAAAGGACAGGAAGAAGGGGCAAAGTAACAAATACCACGGGCCAGGAAGGGAAGACGACAACAGATCGCATAATTGCACTGGTCAGTTAGGAAACCAGGGTTACGGAAGTCAAGGTTACGCTATTCAAGGTTATGGAAACCAAAGACACGGAAACCAGAACGTCAGGGAGCAGGGTCAATCTAGACAAGGAATCTGGGATAGGAGGAATAACGAACGGCAAAGCGACCGTAATTGGAGAGAGCGAAACCAAGGACAACAGTGGAACCAGGAGATTGAAACTAGACCCGCAAATCCTAATGCACGTCAGAGGAGGGGGAGCTTAACAAGGGATTGACGCCAGACTAGTGCGAACACAGGCCGCCGGAATTTCGCACGTTATCTCGGACCTGGCCAACTACGGATGATACATTACGAAGATTTATAAGAAATCCTGCTCGAGGAACATAAAGCAACTCCTCGACATGATCGGCAGCCTCTTATCACAGTAGCAATAGCTGAAAAGAGTATGAATGCGACAATAGATAGTGGAAGCTACATAACAGCAATATCTGAGGCAGCATACAAGAGGTGCTCTCAGGAGATGGACTGGCCTGTCCTATCGGTTAAGAGAACCAAAATAAAAGGGGCATTAGCGGGTAAATGTACGGAGGTCACCCAACAAACAAGACAGGAATTCTACTGCCAAGGACTCAAAATAGAGTCTAATTTCTGGATCGTGCCAAATCTGGCGATCGACGTGATAATAGGAACGGACTTTCTAAATGAACATGAAGCGATAGTTGATCTAGGACGAGGTGAAGTGGTTTTGAGGAAAGGGAATCCCGTCCACATTAAGTTCGACGACCAGCTGATCCCATCTCAACTACCGTCTAACTGTGTACGGATAAACCATGCGTGTCTGAAAGACAGAAAGGAAGAACAGGTCGACGTTGCGGGTGGGGGAGAGGACACGGATGAGAATGAAGTCGGAATAATGGGAGAAGTAAAGGAGAAAATAGGAGAAAAAGTGGAAGCAATAAAGAATATAAGGTGCGACCACCGCAAAGAACTTCATAAATTACTAGTAGAACATGCGGAGGTGTTCCTTCCCAAGACAGGATCAATAAAGAACTTCCAATATGAATTTCGTGTACGTCCGCACAACCAGTTTCGTGTGCCACCCTATCCAATCCCCTTGGCATATCGACAGAAAGTAGCAGCTGAAATTTCGCGAATGCTGAGTGAAGGAATAATAGAACCTACGGCTTCAGCCTATAATAACCCGTTAAGAGTAGTCGAGAAGGCAGATGGTGGCATTCGTTTAGTCTTGGACTCGCGACAAATTAATACCATAATAGAACCCGAAACAGACAGACCGGAACGATTAGAGGAACTCTTACAAAATTTCCATGGAATATCAATCTTCTCATCAGTTGATCTAAAATCGAGTTTCTGGCAGATCGAGCTCCATGCAAATTGCAGACAGTACACAGCCTTTTTAGCATTTGGAAGATGTTACCGCTTTCGTCGTCTCCCATTTGGTTTGAACATTTCGGCTGCCGCATTCATTCGGGGGCTGGACGGCATACTAAGCGATAATTTGAAACGTCATGTCACCAGCTATGTGGACGATTTGCTGATCGCGGAGAAATCTTGGGGAGAGCACAGTGCGGTCCTCGATGAACTCCTTGCGACATTCAAGGAATACGGAGTGACTATCAATATCGAAAAATCGAATTTTGGGACGTCCTCTGTCAAATTTCTAGGACATATCATCACGGGTGAGGGCATTGCGCCAAATCCTGAAAAGATCGAAGCGATTGAAAAGTTTCCCATTCCTACGACAAAGAAGCAGTTAAGGGGGTTCTTGGGGATCATAAATTTTTACAACCGCTTTATACATGTCAAAACTCAGAGCAGTCCTAGGTTGCATCAACTTACAGGAAAGAAGATTCCTTGGGAATGGGATGAGGCGGCCGAATCCGAATGGAAAGCATTAAAATTCGCATTATTACAAGCACCCATCCTATCACACCCTAATTTAGCAGAAGAGCTTTGCATAGTAACGGACAGTTCATACTCAGGTCTGGGTGTCATGGTGTTCCAAGACCATGTACATGAAGGAAACAGGGTGTGGAAGACAATTGCGTTTGGTAGCAGAATACTAGCCAAGAGTGAGAGGAATTACTCAGTAACCGAGTTAGAGGCGCTGGCTATTGTATGGGCGTTTGAAAAATTCAGATACCTTCTGTTTGGTCGCAAGACGAAGGTCTACACAGACCACAAGGCACTCGAGTTCTTGATGACTGCAAAGCTTAATCACAGGCGGCTCATTAGGTGGGCATCATATCTGCAGCAGTACAACTTTTCGATAGAATATATCCCCAGCAGTCAGAACATTATTGCAGACGCCTTATCACGGTCACCGATCGGATTTGAGCACAACATTGAAGAAGATCTGGAGGAAAATCACTACTGCCTTTTCTATATGCAGAAAGTAGCCTTTGAAAATGTTATTACCTGTAGTATGCAGGACATGAAGAAGGAGCAAGACAAGGACCCTGCCCTAGTGTTATTGAAACAGAATTGGATAGACAGAAGACACGCCACCATCAGGCAGTTCTACCTCTTGCGGAAAGGCCTAATTTTCCACCGAAATTATGCAAATGACACTGAATGGGGGGTATGCATCCCTGAACACCTAATAAACAAGGTTATATGGCATACTCACCTCAGCTATGGACACTTCGGACCACGCAAGTGCAATCTCAAGCTAAGGACCATGTGTTACTTTCGAAACATGGAGCGTCGATTTCGGAGGGTACTGTCGGTGTGTAAAGACTGCCAAAAGGCTAAGCACACCACTGTGAGCATGCAGGCACCCCAATCGTACCGACCAAATTAAGACAATTAGCAGCAACAGATTTGATGGGACCTTTGCCAAGAACAAGAAGAGGATATACTTACGTATTAGTGTTTGTTGAACTAACGTCCAAATACGTTACCTTTACGCCACTGAAGAGGGCGACAGGACGAACTGTATCACGAGCCCTAATCCGGGATTTCCTAGCACAGGTTGGTCATGTGAGTAGAATTATTTCTGATAACGGGCCACAGTTTAAGTCAAAAACATGGAAGGAGACGTTGCGTCGATGTAAAATTGATCCCATTTTTATATCTTCACACCATCCGAGCTCGAATGCTGCAGAACGGGTTATTAAAGAATTCGGAAACTTGTGCCGGTTGTACTGTAACAAACAGCACACGACATGGGACGTTTTCCTTAAAGACTTCCAGGAGGTGATCAATGAGCCACCCCATGGGATAACAAAATTGGCACCCATTACAAGTCCTAAGGACTTGATAACCGAGGTCGTAAACTTCCCACCAAGGGCGCGAACGCAGCACCAAGCCATAGTGGATTTGGCTCTCAAGAGGATACGGGCTGCAGCAGAGGTCAGGAAGAGACGTGCCGACAGGGGAGCTCCTCTACGACACTTCCAAATTGGACAAAAGGTGCTCGTTAAGTCTTTCCGACTTTCGAACAAACAAAAAATGAAATGCCAAAAATTCTATTCTGTTTACAACGGCCCGTACCGTATAAGGAGACCAGCTCACCACAATGCTTATGAATTGGAGACGCTGAAAGGAAAGAAGTCCATAGGACTCCACCACATCTCTCACATAAAGGAGTTCGTGGAATAGTAGTAGTGTAAGTGGTGTACATAGTAAAATGGGCAAATACATGAACCTTGCTATAGTAGTAGTGTAAGTGGTGTACATAGTAGAATAGGAAAATATATGAACCTTTCTTCGGGGAGCAATAATCGTTGCATTAATAGATTAAGATTGTTAAAGTATTAACACGCTGCGTTTTCTCGCATAAGAATTTACTGCTGTTAACTTTTTTTGTCTATGTTCGGGATCTCCTCTGTCGTTGCGATGTTGCAATGTTTTTGTCCTTTCCTATCTGGTGTCCATGTTAAGGGATAAAGATGAGTGACGAGATGTCGCACGAACGGGCGCATACAAGAACGTGCTCTTAGAAGCGTTCTGAGAAGTCGTGATACGCTCCATAGCGGCCACAACCAGTTCGTGAGACGTTCATACCAATGCTTGCAGGCACGCCTAAGTGCACTGCAAGATTGTGGTATATTGCGTGATTTCGAGGATGAATATGGGCAGTATAGTTTTTTGCAGAGCTGCGCCAGCATCGTTGTCTTGCAAGTCGGGGTGAACCTGTGAGCGTTTGGCTCCAATGGTGCCCTAGACGAGAGAAATGCGGGCATAAAGCCTACCATGCCAATGTGCTGGTTGGGGATTTAGCGTGCTGCTCGTGACTGTCACAGATGAATAACCAGGGACTTATACTTGGATATTCGTGACATACTGTGTAGCTGGCGTGTGTTGGGCGACTGAATCCTCAACAGGAACCAGTCCTGGCTTGGTCATACTACATTGCCTCTGGAAAGGTGTGCTTTGATCGCGAAAACCGCATCACATAGAGAAGGAAGTTGCAACTATAAATTTATTGTCGTGTATAGCCATGGCTAACCCAGTCTCTGGAGTTTCAGTGAGGCGTAATGAAAACTCGGAGGTCATGTCGTACGGCGCGCACATCACTGTCGTCAATAGCGGCGAGCAGCGAGACATCTCAACGTAACAGGAATTATGTAAGAGTATTGTATAAGTTAAACAAACAAAAAAAAAGAAAAAAAAGGTACGATATACTAGGATAAGTTAAACTGTAGGATTTAACAATAACTAGATTAATATTGTTGGGGTTTTCTACCACAAGTGTTTGGCGCGCGCCTGTTGGGATGTTATTTTTCAGGTCATCAAATCACAGACCCAAGATGGAGGGACGACCGGCGAGCGAACGTAGAATAGTTGCTTGTTCTTTATAAGCTCAGTAAAACTTCGACCTGCATAATAACATAATTTATTCAAAAGACATAGAATGTAGATCGTTGGCAAATGGTAGTTAATTCTTGAGCATGTCTACAGTCGATCTATATAATTAATAGTAATATTAGTGCGGGCCCGCACATTTAGCTGTTCATCCAGTATAGCGTCACACACCATGTACAGTAGTGAGATCAGTCTCTACACAAATATCAAGATAGATTATTTCCATGTCTAGCTTAGATTCACCAAGATTTGGTTATAGTGATAGCCGTAGATTGATAACTATAAAATTAAAATAAGAGTGTCTGAAATGACAGACCATCAATGTATCGTTATGTAAATTTATTATAAAATAGAAGGTCATGGGAAAAAGTTAGGCATAAGATTTTTGTCAGAACTGTGCAGATGACGGGAATCGTGGCAATGCAGAGGCCAGGCGGAGCAAAAACAAGAGGTCATGGACTACCTGCAAGAATGGGAGCGTCAGCGCGCCACCTGACGTGAAGGGCGCGAGAGCATCCGGTCCTACAAGCTGTCAGTCACCGGGCCGTATACCTGACGGATTAGGCGGGATCCTCGCCGGGCCACAAGCGAAAGTGAGGCTGGCCGTTGACACTGACACGTGACCCACACGCGACAGCCTGCTAGCTCTCCGGACGCGGCAGCCATTTGGAGGGATTCCCTGCAGCAGACCACGTTGTCGTGAGTACACGAAGAAGATCACATATCGTGTCAGAACCTGCGCCTCATGTGCCTCAGGACAGAAAGGGACGCTATATACTCACCTGTTTGGGTTTTTACAACTCACTAGCATTGGCCGATCTGCATACACAAAGCAGTATCGTGCCACACACTCTAACAAATGAATGATCTCATTTCTAACTTCTCCTCTCTATTTGAGAGCAGTTGTAGCAATCGTCGCTCCTAGTTCGATCCTGTATGGATGACCTCACACACTTGTGGAGTCACTCCACGTGCCATCATCCCTCGTCGAACTGCAATATTGGGAAACGTAAAGTACTGCCCAGCGAGAGAAGAGACCTAGACAAGTGATGTATTCCAACAAGTAGACCTCAGAGACAATTAATCGACGTGAGGAGAGCCTATCACTGTGTCTTCCTACCGTACTGCCGTGATCATATGCATGGGTCTTGCTGCAATCTCAACAGAGTACTGCAGATGCTCCAGCACATCCCATTGCCATTGCAACAACGTAGCAACAACACCTGACGTTTAGCCCTATGTGATGTCAGTACTGTGGAATTTGTGAAGTGCTTCGAATATTTCTAACAATGTGATTTAGTGCCTCATTCTCAGCACAGTCGTGAACATTGTGCAATGTGGAAGCACAACTTGACACCCCATGAACCTTGTTTTTTTTTCTTAAATTTCTTTCTCTAGTGTTGTTTTTGTAATGTATGTTATACCTTGTATGTGTTTGTGTTTTACACTGTAATTCTTATTACAAATTACTGTATTGTTCTCCACACCATGTTGTTTTTTTGTATTTGGTATTTATTGTTGTGTGTATGCAAACAGTGTGCCTGAAGTCCCCATAAACTCAAGCAGATACCACCACTGTCATTGTGAATGGACCATCAGTTCAGGGAACATTTTGTAAAGGTTATTCTTGCTGCAGGGAGATTCTGAAAGCTCACAAAGAGATTGTTAACTTAAATAGTATCATGTGTGAGTGAGTTCAGGTTAGTTTAATGATTCAAATTGTTGTAAAATCTTGGGCATTTAATTGCGGAGCACTCCAACTCTGATTGTAAAGAATAAACTGCTCCATATTTGGCTCACATGTCCGGGCCATATTTAGAGCGTGAATGTTTGTGTGAATCGGTGTTTGGAAGGGGCTCCCTGGGTATGGATGTGTGATGTGAATGTTAGTGTTCCATATTAAGAAGGTGAAGTTGGCTACATCATAAATAATCCTCCTTCTATGAGCTGCATTTTTCGGTTGCAGTGGTTTTTTTTTATAGAGTGCGGCATGTGGAGTCAGTTTGTAAGATTGTTCTTGGCCGATTGACTCACTACCTTGCTCCTAAGTGAGCCAACCGCTCACCAATTACAATCTAAAATGGCGTAGGGGCTATGAGAGGTGGCATGAGCCCCCTCTCATATTTCTATCTTACGATTTTCGTCTCTAATTGCATGCGGTGAAAAGTTGCTATTCCTTCACACGCGGACTTTCCACGCAGCGTCTCTCGTCACCCGGGTGGTCCGGTGACAGGCGGGCTCTGCTGATCTGGAAAAGGTTAAGCCGACGGGTGTGAGGAAGTCGAGTGAATGCTTTGCAGACGCCGACATTGTCAAAAGACACGCCTGGAGGGGTCTGAAGTAGCAGCTGGGCTAGAGGTTCCGTTACTTCGCAGAAACTTAGCGAAAACACTTTCTGGCGGGCTACCAGCGAGGTGTGGGAATGACTTGTGTACCCAGGCAGTTGTGGCGGGAAAATTCCCGCGCTTTCTGCAAAATAGTAACTGTGATTGGCTTGCTCAGGGCATAGCTCCGTGACGTAGCAAAATCAGCGCAGAAATTGGCGCCAAGAATCTCCATTGGTGGAATGGTAGTGCTCCGGCAATAGAGTGGAATTTTCCGCCGGTTTTCGAGTTGCTGATTGGAACGTTTAACCACGGCCACTGTCATGGGGGCGGGAATGTTGTGTGTTCGGCCTGTACGGGTGCTCTAGGTAGTCGGCTCTCGCTTTTCGGTTGAGGACGTCGAAGCAACCAGCCACCGCCTCCGGTACGCCAGATCGTGTTCTGGCAGTTAAGAAGACAGTTTGGTAATGTATGTCCGCAGCACCGGCAGATAGGGATTTTCCTAGGTGATAATCAGAGCTCAGCAGAGCGCGCCTGTTCGTCTTTTTCTAACTTTGTTCTGTCTTGAGTAGCAGCAATTAATGTTGGGTTAGCTGTGTGTCTCTCTTAAGATTTGAGTGGCAAGGAATTGGCTACACATACCACTTCGTCATAAACCTCACAATCTAGTTTAGGGACAACTTCACCTTCACAGCGTTTGTTTGAGTATCCAATTTGAGCCAATTTGATGTATTATTAATGTTTCATGTATTTTTGTTTATTATTTTGTGTTTAGTCTTAATAAATCATATTGTTATTTTGGATAGAACTTTCATTCTGTTAATCGGTAGAGCAACCCATCATTTCTCACTACGTTAATGAAACCTTCCTTTATTTAACTTATTTATCAAATTAAATTATTGCAGGTACCAAACTCTTTTCTACTCCACTTGCAGGGTTGATTACAGTCAGTTCGCGTATATTTTTTAATCCATGTGCAACAGCAAAAGTCGGAGTTAGAATAGGGGGGGGGGGGGGGGGCTTAGAGCATCATTTACATATGTAGATTCTAGAAGAATTTAGTGTTAAATACACTGCTTGCCCCAGCACCTCGCACAGTTAGTCCACGAACCCACACGAATTGTAAATGGTTGCGAAAACACACTTGACCTCTTAGCCACAAACAATCCAGAGCTAATAGAGAGCATCATGACTGATACAGGGATTAGTGATCACAAGGTCGTTGTAGCTAGGCTCAATACCGTTTCTTCCAAACCCAACAGAAACAAACGCAAAATAATTGTATTTAAAAAAGCGGATAAAGTGTCACTAGAAGCCTTCCTAAGAGACAATCTCCATTCCTTCCGAACTGACTATGCAAATGTAGACGAGATGTGGCTCAAATTCAAAGATATAGTAGCAACAGCAATTGAGAGATTCATACCTCATAAATTGGTAAGAGATGGAACTGATCCCCCATGGTACACAAAACAGGTCCGAACGCTGTTGCAGAGGCAACGGAAAAAGCATGCGAAATTCAGAAGAACGCGAAATCCCGAAGATTGGCTAAAATTTACAGACGCGCGAAATTTGGCACGGACTTCAATGCGAGATGCCTTTAATAGGTTCCACAACGAAACATTGTCTCGAAATTTGGTAGAAAATCCGAAGAAATTCTGGTCGTATGCAAAGTACACAAGCGGCAAGACGCAGTCAATACCTTCGCTGCGCAGTGCCGATGGTACTGTTACCGACAACTGCGCCGCTAAAGCGGAGTTATTGAACGCAGTTTTTCGAAATTCCTTCACCAGGGAAGACGAATGGAATATTCCAGAATTTGAAACACGAACAGCTGCTAGCATGAGTTTCTTAGAAGTAGATACCTTAGGGGTTGCAAGCAACTCAAATCGCTTGATACGGGCAAGTCTTCAGGTCCAGATTGTACACCGATTAGGTTCCTCTCAGTTTACGCTGATACAATAGCTCCATACTTAGCAATCATATACAACCGCTCGCTCACCGATAGATCTATACCTACAGATTGGAAAATTGCACAGGTCGCACCAGTGTTTAAGAAGTGTAGTAGGAGTAATCCATCGAACTACAGACCTATATCATTGACGTCGGTTTGCAATAGGGTTTTGGATCATATACTGTATTCTAACATTATGAATCACCTCGAAGGGAACGATCTATTGATACGCAATCAGCATGGTTTCTGAAAACATCGTTCTTGTTCAACGCTGCTACCTCTTTATTCGCACGAAGTAATGGCCGCTATTGACAGGGAATCTCAAGTTGATTCCGTATTTCTAGATTTCCGGAAAGCTTTTGACACCGTTCCTCACAAGCGAC
Organism: Schistocerca serialis cubense; assembly: GCF_023864345.2. Classification (NCBI taxonomy): domain Eukaryota; kingdom Metazoa; phylum Arthropoda; class Insecta; order Orthoptera; family Acrididae; genus Schistocerca; species Schistocerca serialis. The sequence goes on from NC_064642.1 coordinate 550,836,767, forward strand.
TGGCAATCAAGCTGCGGGCCTATGGGGTATCGTCTCAGTTGTGCGACTGGATTCGTGATTTCCTGTCAGGAAGGTCGCAGTTCGTAGTAATAGACGGCAAATCATCGAGTAAAACTGAAGTGATATCAGGTGTTCCCCAGGGAAGCGTCCTGGGACCTCTGCTGTTCCTGATCTGTATAAATGACCTGGCTGACAATCTGAGCAGTTCTCTTAGGTTGTTCGCAGATGATGCTGTAATTTACCGTCTAGTAAGGTCATCCGAAAACCAGTATCAGTTCCAAAGTGATTCAGAAAAGATTTCTGTATGGTGTGGCAGGTGGCAGTTGACGCTAAATAACGAAAAGTGTGAGGTGATCCACATGAGTTCCAAAAGAAATCCGTTGGAATTCGATTACTTGATAAATAGTAAAATTCTCAAGGTTGTCAAATCAACTAAGTACCTGGGTGTTAAAATCACGAACAACTTCAGTTGGAAAGACCACATGGATAATATTGTGGGGAAGGCGAGCCAAAGGTTGCGTTTCATTGGCAGGACACTTAGAAGATGCAACAAGTCCACTAAAGAGACAGCTTACACTACACTCGTTCGTCCTCCGTTAGAAAATTGCTGCGCGGTGTGGGATCCTTACCAGGTGGGATTGACGGAGGACATCGGAAGGGTGCAAAAAAGGGTAGCTCGTTTTGTATTATCACGTAATAGGGGAGAGAGTGTGGCAGATATGATGCGCGAGTTGGGATGGAAGTCATTAAAGCAAAGACGTTTTTCGTCGCGGTGAGATCTATTTACGAAATTTCAATCACCAACTTTCTCTTCCGAATGCGAAAATATTTTGTTGAGCCCAACCTACATAGATAGGAATGATCACCAAAATAAAATAAGAGAAATCAGAGCTCGAACAGAAAGGTTTAGGTGATCGTTTTTCCCGCGCGCTGTTCGGGAGTGGAATGGTAGAGAGATAGTATGATTGTGGTTCGATGAACCCTCTGCCAAGCACTTAAATGTGAAGTACAGAGTAATCATGTAGATGTAGATGTAGATGTAGATGTAGATTGGAGAGGGCACAAACATGTTTTAAGAACAAATTTTGATGGGTATTTTAGATGTGGAAATAACGTTGAAATAAGGTTTGTGTTTCTGATGAAGTTCACATTTTTTTGTAGACATTTTAGATGCTGAATTAACATTGTTGCAAATGGAATATGTGTTTTGTGGAACAATTTAGATGTGTAAATATTTAATTTGAGGGTCCATTGGGCCTTGTATGAAGTACAGTACGGAGGCTGAATTATAAACGTTCACGAGTGCTGCTTAACCTATAATTTCATGCCATGTGTGTGTGTGTGTGTGTGTGCAGATACATAATTTTTATAAATAATCAAATACTTTTGAGTATGGCACCATTTTACGCAGTTAAGATAAAATTTATGTAATTTTTTTAATGTGGAAATACTATAGTACTGCGAACACCTTTGTTAAGTAACTTTTGAACATGGCGCAATACTGGTTGGCTGTTTCGTTTATTGCCAAGTAAAGTACTGTGCTTTGATTGCGTGTTGTGTTTTACTGGCTGGTAAAGTACTGGGGTGTGATTGAGAGAGTCAGATGTGTATGTGTATGTGTGCTAGTTGCTGAAAATGCAGAACTGTTGCTTATATAACTGTGTATCAGGTTACAGCTGACTCACACCTCGCTCTGTATCTAGGCAACATGTGCAAGTAACATTATGTCATTGACGACATATCCAAGGACTAGGCTGTAAGATCGGTCAAACAGCACTACAGTCGCCATTGCTATACAACTGTTGCCTGTAACAACACTTCATAATGACTGGCAAAATGAGAGGTTACTGTCCCGTCTCTGACACCACATGTAACGAAGCTTCGTACTCTCTGTGCTTCTCTCTCTGTGTGTGAAGCGCCTCCCAACAAGACATGCACTGTCAAAACCTCAGTATTGTTGAGAACGCATCGGAAACTTCTTACAGCAAGTGCCGCCTTTAGTCACTGGCCGGTCAAAGCCAGTTACGTTCAAGAAGTAATTCTGTCGAAAATAATATCAATTTTAATAATTATTCGTCGGTAGTGACTGATCTTATTGACTGAACTGCTACACCCTTAAATATCCATCAGTTCAATTTGCTTAATTTGAGTATTATTTACCATTATTTCAACAAGCATCGTTTTACAGCATGGATTCCGCTACTACTGAGTCTTGTCTCTCGATCCTTATATAAATCTCCTTTCAAATTTCCTCGTTGCATATCCTCTTTTACTTGGTTTTCCGTTCTGAATTCTCTTCTTCTCTTATGTGGAGGTTGCCAATAATGAATTTTTTCGTCCATTGTTCATCCCCTAATCTCATTAAACGCCCATACCATTTTAAACAGTGTTTTTCCATTTCATCAGTGACGTACTTGGGACTTTTCATTCGCTTCTTTGATATCTTCTCTCGCCTTGAAACTCTACAGCCTATTTCCTGAAAATCCATTACTTTGTCAATTCCCAGCATATTGCTCCATATAAACGAATGCTTTGTACTGCTGATTCGCATAACATTTTTTGTCTTTTTCTCAATTTTATCTGACCAGAAGATGGAATTCAACTTACTGATTGCTTGTTGGGTTGTATTGTCCTCTGCTTTATTTCTTGTTTACTAAAACCTTGATCTGAGAATGTAACTTCCAGATATTTATGCTTTGACATGCCTCTGTTGTGTTTCTACCTATGTTGACGTCATGATGTTTCATTCATAGAGAGATATTTTGTGTTAGACAAATATATTGTTAATCCTCCCTTTTTGTATGTTTCTGAGATTTTATTCATGTTGTACTCTGTCATGGTCATTTGCAGCCAAAATAATTCCAGCATTTGACAACAATTTTCTATTGATTAGCCGTTGCAAGTGACAAACCATAAAAACTATAAAACTGTGAATCCTGGACGCTGCCGACAAAAGAATGGAGCCAGTAATTTGAACTGCAGGATTTATGTTTGTGATTTCCAGTTACTTTAAATACCTAACTCATTTCCGAGAATTTTGTAAGTTGTGAGTGTTTTACTTGACGTATTTCTAACAAGTCTGCATGTGTGATTTACAGTTACTGAATAATTAACATATCGAGTAACATTAGTTTTCTCTTTTAACAGTGTCCGCATTTGTCGTAAATTAACACTTTTGTTTAATATTTTAGTGGTCATAGCCTGCAAAACGTTTCATAGAAACAGTAAAACTTGTTCCAAGTTTTTTGCTGTCGCAATAAGCTCTCGTTTTGGCTGTTAATCGCTTCAGTTCTAAAAGGCTACTGATACTACTTGTAGCATACGAGACTCTTAAATTAAAGGCGAATCAACAAGTTTAGTTTAAAGTTATTCGTTTACTGTTTTGTAAAATATTGCACCGGAGACAATGCAACTCCACTGCGGTTGCTGTTCTTGGGCAAAGGATGAGTTGGCTGCTTTTTGTAGCTGCTGGAAGGCGGCCAGACACAGTCAAGCGACTGACGCTGCTGCGAATGAGTGTGTTTTGAGGGCTACTGAAGTACCAGAGATACTAAAGGTACCTCAAGTAGAATCCTCTCCTGTGGATACGGTCTCTTCTGCAGGAGATACAATACCCATCACTACTCGTCCATCTGAACATGAATAACGTGTTAGATCTACTGAGTAGGGGAGCCAGGGACCAGGAAGAACTCAGGACGTTACACCTATCTCCCTAACCAATAGGTTCGAAGTGCTGTCTTTCGCTGAAACTGAAACTGCACCAGTGAGACTCATTACACGTTGTACTGTGGCAAGAGGACGCGAACGTGGGGTCTATTACTCATTATCTACGCAAACTTGCGGTGAATAATGGTACCCCTTAGGGAAATGGCAGCAAGGGATGGGAAGTACACCAGGTGTATGTCTGGGGGCTTCATTCAACACACTGACGAGACTATTCCGGCAGGCATTGAGGGAGCAGGGTGCTACCAAGTGCAGATTGTGGCACAGGTTGGAACACCTGGGCTCCGAGGTCTATACTTGGATTATACCAGAGAAGGCTGACAATAGCAGCAATGCTCATAGATTTAAGACTTAAAAAAATTAGTTTAGTTACTTTAATGTTTTGTTATCTACAACCATTTGACGGGCCTGAACACACAATTCCACGTCTTCAAGCTGTCAACACTAACAATAAATAATTGTTTTAAGGACTGGGTAGGTTCCAGATATTTGTGGAAAACTTGCTGAAATGATGGCTGCTGTGGGGTAACTTCGAAAACTTATTCTGGAAGCACTGTGTGAGAGGGAGTTGCTGTGTAGATACTTGTCTAACAGGCCGCACTGCTCTGGCGCGTTTGTTGAGTAGCATGATTTGTGTTACGTGTGGTGTTCTATGTATGGCAGTGGCACGAGTACCTTGATGAATCTTTGGTGGAAACGATAAAATAAACGTAGCGTTTCTTCCGTATCTGATGAAATTTGTTAACCTGTGACCATCGCGGACTTTTTGTGAACCCAGCAGTACAGCACCCATAAAGTTTGTAAACTCGCTACCTATGAAGCTAGTATGTTAGGACGATGACAGAAAACAGTACACAGGGAGAGGATATGGAGGAGGAGCATACAGGATGATTACTCCCAATCTCAAGAAAAAGAATTATACCACCAGTTTCTCCACTTAAATCCATTGAAATAGCCCTTAACCTCTGTTTAAAGGAAAAAGTCACCAAGGACATGATGATGGTCAGACACTGTAAACACACATTCGAAGATTGACTCCGTTCTTTCTTGTATGTCACTGTAACAGAATATGCCAAATCATTTCCTTCTACTATAACACTGGCAGGTCCTGCAAGAACTTTGACGCTGATGTTCAGGCCATAAATTTTAAATGACATCAACGTTGTGTTCGGACAGAGTTTCAGGATGTAGTTCAAAATGTTGAAATGTTGAAATGTGTTTGAATTTCTAAGGGACCAAACTGCTTAGGTCATCAGTCCGTAGACTTACACACTACTTAAACTAACTTATGCTAAGAACAACACACACACACATGCCCACCTTCGGCGGGAGGGGCCGCGCAGTCCGTGACATGACGCTTCAAACCGCGCGGCCACTCCGTGCGGCTCAGGATGTAGTCATTGTAGTGATTCGAGATAAGCCCTTTAAGCTATTCAAAAATGTTAGCCATTCTCACAATCATATCTAATGTAACGTCATTATTAAAAGAAAGAAAAGAAGTAATGTTTGAATGGATACCAACCAATATTGTAATTCATGGTAATAAAGAGACAGGTCAACTAGCCGAGAAAGGTTAGTGAGTACAACAAACAAAACTCTCAATACTGACATCTTAGGCATAAAGAAGGTAATAAATGAAGATGTTCAGAAGCACCATATTGAACATTTTACGCTGCAGAAAAAGATCTGTTACGCAAAAGAAAAGTTATTTCAGAATATCTGTGAAACGAAACACAATAGCAACGCTACGACTAATTTCCGGTCATGATTGCCTTTCTAACCAGTAACCTTGAAATGGTTTGTATACATTGTCCAAATGTGTAATTTGAAATAATGAAAATATTGTCATGAAATGGTATCAGTTGATAGTTTGTGAAAAATTACGTCAGTATAAAACATTATCTACTGGATCAGTATACTGGGAAGCCCAAACACAAAGACTACATATCAGAATTGTGAGACTTAAATAAATGAATAAAAATTTTTGGAGAGCTGTTTTATGCTGAAGAGAAAAGCCAGAAAAAGAAACCAGTGTAAGTTGAAATGTATTGCTACTAAAATATACTAAAAATTAAGTGCAAGGTACAACTAAAAGTGACAGTAAATCGATTAAGATTCCAGTTAATATAACAGAAGAACATTCTGAAGACGGCTACACGAGAGTTCCTCCTGTGTCTGGAGACGAGTGGTACGTATACCACTTAGCGGCACAGAAATTATGTTTGCATATACGATACGCCTGCGAGTGCACGAAAAATTAGACCTCGTTACTGCGTAGTAAACCTGAAGTGTAAACCAACCAATAAGCACCGAAGTCCCTTGCGCGTGTGTGCTTATTGGCCAGTTTGCCCACAGGCTTATTACGCAGTAACGATGTCTAACCACTCGTTCACTTATTCATTTGTCTTGAGGAATGGGCGGTCACCAACCTACTAGCCAGAAGCAATCTGCAGAGCTTAAACGTTTGATCACTGTGTTCCGAATATAGGAAGTGTGTTTTTCATGTACAAAAAATATGGCTAGATAAAACGTTTAGTTGTTTTCTGTCATATGAAGGCTTTATATAAGCCTTTGTTTAAGAACTGGACAAGTGACTGTCAGACAGTCAGCCTGCAAACGGATGATTCTCTGCTCGCACACTTCTATTTGAAGGCCAATAGGTGAGGCTGATGATGTTAACTACACAATTTGAAACTGGATTTAGAAATTAAATTGGATACCTTGTCATCTCCTAACACAGGATAGAGAGGAGACGTTACAGGTCAGTCCGCGTTTTGCTATCGTTTAGAAGCAAACGCAGAAACCCAGACTTCCACTGAAAAGTATGTTGACTGCATGTGTAAATGCCAAACATGGTCACAGGGCACCCACGGGAGGCGCGGATTTGGGGATTCTATAGGATGCTCGCATCAAGAGGCTCAAGAATACTCAGTGATCTGATTAACGCTATTTATTTACAATCAGACTCTCTATTACACTAAAGGCTAGTTTTAGCATTAGAAAAAGCAAAGGAGGCAGTTATCTACACAACAGAAGTAAGTGCCAGTGCGTGGCGCAAGAGCTAACAGAAACAGCTGAAACTTCTTTATTAAAATAGTTTAATTAAACTGCTGAGTGAAACTGAATGCAAGTGAACCTACTTTCTCTTTACCTTTTTTTATCATGTCAACACTGACCCACAATATTCTATCACAACGCAATCTGACTGCTCAAAAAGTTACAACCTGACTTCAAATAATTAATTCAAAAGAATAGCCATGACTAAAAAGAAATCTTAATAAGAATCTATACATTTCATTAAGCATTTACAAAAATCTTCATTACGCGAACTACCGCAATACAGCGAACGTTAATACTGCCAGCTAAATAAAAGATTCTAACTACTAAAGCCACTAACAACTAATAGGCATGTGGTTAGCAAAGGAAAGATTTTGTTGCAAACCAAATAATGTATTTTTTTTCCTTAATAATGTGACATCCAGTTCAGATACGAATCTAAATCGTCATTGACATCCAGTACAAAGATATATAATCATGAATAATTTTCAATCTCCAAGTCGGATACTTCCAGGTCGTTAGCCTACGCTAACACTTCAGACCTCTACCCTCCATCAATGCTAACTTCTCACATTTAACATCCATCACTGCAGGCTATTCACCTCCAACTGCCCAACAGTACTTCCATCACTGCTGGCGACTAACTTCCAACTGTCGAGCACCACTGGCGATTAACCCAACAACGAGTCCAACCAGCCACAGAGTCTCTTACTAAGAAAGCGCAGTCAGAGATCCAATGCAAAGAGCTACACAGCGCTGCCAACACAGAAGCAGTCCACTTATATAGCAACACAGAAGCAGCCCACTTACACAGTAATCGATAGCTACATTTCTAAGAACGAACTTTGAGAGCAGCACTCCAAATGCCAAAAACAGACCCCTTGAAGCTTACCTGTGGCTGGCAATGAGTGACACGTAGTTGGCGCCCCAATAGTCCAACTGAAAAGTTCTTCTGAATATAAAAGTAGCCGGCCAGTGTGGCCGAGCGGTTCTAGGTGCTTCAGTCTGGAACCGCACGACCGCTACGGTCGCATGTTAGAATCCTGCTTCGGGCATGGATGTGTGTGATGTCCTTAGGTTAGTTAGGTTTTAATAGTTCTAAGTTCTAGGGGACTGATGACCTCAGATGTTAGATCCCATAGTGCTCAGAGCCATTTGATCCATTTGAATACAAAAAATAATGGCTTCAAGTGGCTAAAATGGTTCAAATGGCTCAGAGCACTATGGGACTTAACATCTGTGGTCATCAGTCCCCTAGAACATAAAACTACTTAAACCTAACTAACCTAACGACATCACACACATTCATGCCCGAGGCAGGATTCGAACCTGCGACCGTAGCAGTCACGCGGTTTCAGACTGAAGCGCCTAGAACCGCACGGCCACACCGGCCGGCTTGAATACAAAAACATTAGGTTTTAAAGAAATGTGGCAGCGCACTAGTTCTCCATTCCTGTAGTTGGCCCAGCAATCCACTGGCGCTTTACAGGTTTCAGCCAATCAGACGAGTGGCTCTCCACCTCCAGAGCGCCTCTGACCAACCAGGTTCCTCCGTTTCTGCTACTCAGTAGGCAAGGAGGTGTCTAGCCTTTAAATTAACAGGCTGCAAGTTAGATAGCAACAGCGTTCAGCCGAAAGTCACTGCCCTTCCTATTATGTCTAGCAACAACAGTATTTTACGTCACTTGGTCCCGGCCAGAGGACTATTGTGAGTGGAAAGCGCTGTTGTAGCACTCTAACCTGTGTAAACCTATGGACGTTGCAGTTGTCAGGGGCAAGTGTCGAGCTTGCTGCTGCTATTAAAACGTACCATTTTTGCGACCATCTACTGCTGTGATGCCGTACAACAGCGTCTAGGCCGTAGATGGAGTTACCAGTTAATTCTCTGAAAAACTTCTCCCATGGGGCAGCTGTCCAGGGTGTCTGAAATTCGCGGACCTCTACTGCTACTGTTTACTCAGATAATCTAAACGCTACCACTTTTTCCTGCTCTTTGCATTATGTCGCTGATTTCCTATCTTGGACTGTCCTTACTGGCTCCTAGCTGCCTTATGTTTAACGATGTACAAGTCATTACATCGTCAATATAAGACAACCTGTACTTGAATGTGGTTATGATAACTACACACCTACATCCAAGAAACGAGGAAGCAATCCATTCCCATCTTCGAAACACTTAAAAGACATGACAGAAGACATTTTTTATCTTGGTGTATATTAAAGTTTCTTTCAGCTCCATTCATGAGTGGTACATGTGAAGTATAATATAGATGTGCATTTGTGAAAGATGTTAGGAGAGATCAATAAGTTGCCGTGTCCGCCCCCGGTAGTTGAGTGGTCAGCGCGACAGAATGTCAATCCTAAGGGCCTGGGTTTGATTCCCGACTGGGTCGAAGATTTTCTCGGCTCAGGGACTGGGTGTTGTGTTGTCCTAATCATCATCATTCCATCCCCATCGACGCTAAAGTCGCCGAAGTGGCGTCAAATCGCAAAACTTGTACCCGGTGAATGGTCAATCCGACTGGAGGCCCTATTCACACGACATTTACATTTATTTAATAAGTTACCGTTCGAGCGTCTACAGTCCAGAAACGGTATGTCAATCAGACAGAACTGCCGTGAGCATTCTGGCAATCTTCCCACTGATGCACCAGGTTGAAAATACCCTTTTGGTAAAGCACCCTATCCTGCTGCGTGAAGGAGGTCATAACTGCCTGGCGGACATCCTCATCCGACAGGAATCGTCGTCCCTTCAAGGTCTTCTTTAGGAGACCGAAGGTGAGGTAATCAGACAGGAAGACATAGCGACTATAGGGCGGATATTTGAGTGTGTCCCACTTGTCCATAAATGATGCTGGCCTCCAGATTGACCGGTGTCGTGTGTCGAACCGTGACCAGCACAGAACTTGGTGCACGATTCCACAACGATGGAATTTGACGGACATACTACCCCATACATATTCTTCATTCATCGATGGACGTCTATCTATGTGTGTCCTTCTACAGCCAAGAAAAAAATAACAGCGTGTTGGTCGTGTTTGGACGCACTTGGTAATAATGTCGCCGTAGTTCACGTTTCCACATTTACTGCACACATATCAGAAAGACACGAATACCACACAAATCCTTTGCCTAAATGTCGATGCTCAGACACCCACATCGGAATCTCGCTACGACGCATATACGCTGCAGCAACACCCTCAAGCGGAAAATTTTTGGCCGCCCCTTACATATGATTTTATTTTCCCAGCTCTTGTACTATTCCTAGAACATATTCGACGTCCCCAATTAGTTGAGTCTGTTGCGTATTCCATGCAGCTGATGGATATTCCTTGGTACACAGTGCAATAATTTTATAAGCAGTATCTTCTGCAGACGAATGCAACCATCCTATAGACAACGGTATCATATGCCAACAGTCTCACGGAGCTTCCAGCTTTATCCACTACATCATTTATATTTGTAGTAAGGAGTAAGGCCCTATTACGCCCAGTATTACCGTAACATCTATCGTTTTCGTCCCTTCAGGAATAACGTATTAATTATTTTCATCATGGCAGCGACAGCAGCAACCGTTACGAAACTGTCTCGAATGAAAAACAGCCCAAAGTTGTATTAAATTATGTTTATTTTAAACTTTGACCATGGCTTCTGCTATAATAATAGAGCCTCCTTCAGAAGTCCTAAAAATTGATCAGTATAACATCTAGACCAGTGATACAATCTACACATAAACTTCAAAATTAGGTAAATGATAACATATTACTTACATACACACTAATAATTGAAAATGTCTTAGCCCAGCGGCTGCGTCAAGACCAATAAAATAACTTCAACAGACATAAGCCTGTTTTGAACATAAGTAAAATTACATATGGCACCGTATATCTTCCGCCACTATCTCAGTTTTTTCAATAGCGCTATGGACTTTAAAGATAACATTAGATTCTATGCACGATATGTTGATGATTTGTTGTTTGTGGTAGATGGGTGCGTAAGGAGCTGGAGCAGTTACATACTCATTTCAATTCGATGCATGAAAAAATGAAGTTCACTATGGAACTAGGGAATAAAACTAGAGAGATTAATTACTTGGATTTAACTTTATCGGTAGTTAACGATGGCATAGAGTCTAATATTTGTCGAAAGCCTACGTTTACAGATTGCGTCATTCCCAACAGGTCCTCGCATCCGTGGGCGCAGAAAATGGCTTTTTTTCAATTCGAGTGTATACAGGGCAATAAATTTACCTCTTACCCAGGCTAACTTTCAAAAAGAAGTGTGCACCCTAAAAGAGATTGTTGGTAATAATGGTTATAACCCCAACATAGTCGATAATATAACTGAGCGCAAAACGAAAACCACAGTTTCCATGTTGATGAGGTCTGTGAACAACAGGGATGAACGTAAGAGATTTATAGCTATTCCGTTTCTAGGAAACATATAAAATGCAACGTGTGCTCCATGAACACGACTGTTATGTAGCATTTTCCACCAACAATAGCTTAAAACGGAATTTTGTTTGTTTCAGCAATAACAATTATAATAAGCTATTGCAATCAGGAGTTTATAAATTTAAATGTAATGATTGCCCGGCGTATTTGATAGGGCAAAAAGGTAGATCTATAGCCATAAGATATAAAAAACACATGCCATCGAGGATTGGTATGAATAAGAATGGGTCAAAGTTTGCTGAACACATCATCGAAGGAAATACGCCCCAACCTGTTAACGACACCGAACTATTGTGTAAAGAAGCAAAGAGCATGAAATTAGATTTGTTGGAGGAGGTGCAGATATACAAGCACAAAAAGTTTGACAGTAGGATAACACCCGCCCACATATCGCTGTTGTAGCCCAACATGCTCTACAGAGTGTCGACATGTTGCCTTGGCCTGCTAGATCACCAGATCTGTCTCCAATCGAGCACATATGAGACATCATCAGACGACAGTTCCAGCGCCATCTACAAACAGCGTTAACTGTCCCTGCATTAACCGATCAAGTGAAACAGCCGTTGAACTCCATGGCGCCTGTATAGTACACGTTCAAAAATCTGCCGGTTATATTCGTTATTAATGTACCAGCATTTTGCATTTACAAGGCTCATCTCCCACTTACATTAACCTGTGATGTTGTAATACTAATCACATATGTTAACTAGACAGCCGGCCGGGGTGTCCGAGCGGTTCCAGGCGCTGCAGTCTGGAACCGCGCGACCGCTACGGTCGCAGGTTCGAATCCTGCCTCGGTCATTGATGTGTGTGATGTCCTTAGGTAGCTAGGTTTAAGTATTTCTAAGTTCTAGGGGACTGATGACCTCAGATGTTAAGTCCCATAGTGCTCAGAGCCATTTGAACCATTTGTTACCTAGACAAATGTATTCCCGAAATTTAATTACTCTACATTAATTATTTTTTGATTGCAATTTTTTCGTCAGCGTATGGATTTACAGCTTTTGTGTTTACATTTCTGAAATCAGTATCTGGAGTCAAATCACATTAAGTCAATAGGGCACGCTACTGGTTTTCATAGGGTAACCCATCGGCAGATTACTCTGCACTGACAGCTTAGGCTGCGGTTGATAGTTATCCCACTTCTCACACAAGAAATTCCTCTTCAGAACTTAATGCACCTCCGAGCCTGATATGGTTCATGCTTGCTAATAAAGACTCTGTATTTAGCCATCGATCGATATCACAGCAAGTGATAACCGTTCGGCATAGGTAACGCCCTCTTGTTATTTAAACTTGATCTTGAACAGTATACTCAGTATGCCACTTCTGTCTCAGAAAGACATCAATGGAATCGTGCAGTGAGGGCTCATCAGTAATCTTTATACAGCGTTCCATAAATTACCAGAAATTTGCTACTGAGTAACTTTTGAACTTGTTAGTTGTTGCTAACAGATTTAGAATACTTTTGCCGCACTAGAAGAAAAAGGGACTAGCCAAGGAGAAGTCAACTGAGAATGTGGCTATGCTAAAGAACTTGGAAGAACTTCAGTCCTTCCTTTTTTTCTTTGCGTCATCAGCTTTTGACTAGGTTGCTGCAGACCGACACGAATTCTCCTGTGCCAATAGTTTCATTTCAGGGTAGCACTTGTGCCATAGGTCCTCAATTATTTGTTGGATATATTGCAACCTCAGTCTTTCCTTATACTTTTTAATCTCTACAACTTCTTCTAGTATCTTGGAAGTTATTCACTGATGTCATAACATAGCCAGTCGTTGTGGCCGAGTGGTTCTAGGCGCTTCAGTCTGGAACCGCGCTGCTGCTACATCGCAGGTTCGAATCCTGCCTCGGGCATGGATGTGTGTGATGTCCTTAGGTTGGTTAGGTTTAAGTAGTTCTAAATCTAGGGGACTGATGACCTCAGATGTTAAGTCCCATAGTGCTTAGAGCCATTTGAGCAATTTTTCATAGCATATGTCCAGCCATTCCGTCCCTTCATCTTGTCAGCGTTTTCCATTTGTTCCTTTCTTCGGCGATTCTGTGTATAGCCTCCTAATTCCTTATCTTATTAATCCTCCGAGTTTTCAACATCTTCCTATACTACTACATCTTAAACGCTTCAATTTCTCTTCTTTTCCGGTTCTCCAAAGTTCATGACTCAGTACCACACAACGCTGCGGTTAGACGTAATTCTTAGAAGTCTCTTCCTCAGGTTAAGGCTGATGTTCGATAATAGCAGATTTCTTTTCGCAAAGAATGTCCTCTTTGCCTGTGCTAGTCTGTTTTTTATGTTCTCATTGTTTTGTCCATCATTTGTTATTTCGCTTCGAAGATAGTACAATTCCTTGAATCAATCTACTTGTTGATCACCGATTTTGATGTTAAGATTTTCGCTAATCTGATTTCTGCTACTCAGTACTACTCTCGTCCTTCTTTGGTTTGTCTGTAGTCCGTATTGTGTACTCACTAGACTGACATTCCATTCAAAAGCTCCTGTTCTTCACTCTTCATTGAGGATATCAATAACACAAGTAAATTTTAGCACTAATATCCTTTTTCCCTGAATATTAATCTCACTCTTGAACCTTTCTTTCATTTTTGTAATTGTTTGTTCGATGTCTAGATCGAATAGAAAGGGTGAAAGATTGCATTCCTTTCTTATGCCACATTTAATTTCAGCATTTCGTCCTTAGTGTTCCGTTCTTATTGTTCTCTCTAGGCTCTTGTATATATTGTATTACTTGTCTTTCCCCATTGCTGACAACTATTTTCGGAATATTTCCAAAATCTTGCCTCAGTTTACATTGTAAAGCTTTTTCTAGTTAAACAAATCCTATGAATATGTTTTGATTTGCTTCCATTATCAACTGCAACGTCAGTACTGCCTTTCTGGTGCCATTACCTTTCCTAAAGCCACCCTGTTTGTCACCTAATAGCTCGTCGATTTTCTTTTCCATTCTTATATATATTATTCTTATCGGCAACGTGGATGCATGAGACATCAAGCTACTGCTACGACAGTTCCTTACATCTAATTGCCCTCGCTCTTTTCATTATTGTCTGAAAGATGTTTTTCCGAAATGCTAGTGTTATTTCTGCACTCTAACAGATTGTACACACGACTGTGAATAGTCATTTTGCGGTCAGTTCCTCCAATGATTTTAGAAATTCCGAGGGAATGTTATATATCCCTTCTGCCTAATTTGATCGAAAGCCTTCCAAAGCTCTCTTACACTCTGCGTCTAATACAGGCGTACTGACTCTCATTTTTTTCTCCCATCATATCATCACACAAGTCGTCCCTCTCATAAAGGTGGATTTTCAATTGCTCTTTTAATGTTGACGCCCTTGCTTTTAACTTTACCGAAGATAGTTACGATTTATCTACACGCTGAATCAGACCTTCAGGTAACTATTTCCTTTTCGATACCTAAATTTTAAATATTCGTCTGACCATGCTGTAATACACCTGGACTTCTCATGTGTCTACAGACGTATTCCCAGCATGCTTCCTACTCTTGTCAGCGTTGAACAATATACGCTACAACTGACTGAAATTTATTGCAGAACTCAAGTCTTTCTCATTCCTACTACCCAGCCTATGTTCTCGCGTAACTCTGTCTTCTTTTCCTTACCCTGCTACTGTGTTGTAGTCTCCCATCAACAAAATGCAAAAGATGAATTGTCGAAATAACAAAGGCTCTGAAAGCATGCTCTTGTTTTTGAACTACGTACGCTAGAACATGTGACTTCAGCAAATTGCCCTGAAAATACGATACTCTTTATCCCAAATTTTGACCAAAGAAATATTTTTCAGTGCTATACGACCATGTTTTTGTAAACATATTCAAAAGAAAGAGGTGCTTTCATTGCGCAAGAGAATAAATGGTGTTAGAAATGTATATCTGACAAACTCAAGATCACGATTACTTCTCGAAGTTTTTCAACATATTTTGTTAGTGTATATGTGATCACCCTGGTGGGCAGATCACGTGCAATGAGGATGTGAACCTTACACCGAAAGCCTAACGTCTGTCCACATAAGAACATGAAATATAACAGTCACCTCGAACTTAATCTGGAAACAGCGTGGTCTCTCGAAATCTCTCATGCACCTCTTACTTTGAGAACTGTACGAGCATACAGAGAGTTCAGAATTCCACTGCGGATGGCAATTTTGCTTTGCTTCGACAAATAATTCTGCTGAAGGTAGAATTGACAGTGAAATTCGTGCTCCAGTCGAGTACAGACGCAAGGATGGACATAAAAGCACACATGCAGACCAAGTCTAGCAATGATTTCGTAAATGTCTGGAAAGGAAAATAAATCGTAAATGTTTTAGTGAGATTTCTGATTATTAATACTCAGTTCAACGCAGAAACAAGTAATAGCTTTACTCTCGTCCCATGATGGCACCAAGTGGAGTAAAAGTCAAAGACAATTAAAAACCAGAACAAAGGAAAACTTTATAAAGGCCATTAAGAAATATTAAATCTGTGGAAATGTGACGAAACTAGCACGCTAACCTAACAAATGAACGAATGAAATACTGATCACGTACCACGAGCATGAAAATCGATCTTCCTATTTGAACAATGGAAGTTAAGTCGGAACACATGTGACGGTAAATCTGCAGACCTAAGAACGTTGCAAGCAAAATATTACATCAAGCTGCACGTGCACGACACAGCCTCACTGAAGAGTTAGTGCTTGAGGAGCTGGGAATGGAAAGTGCCAGTAGAAAAGATCATTTACCCCAAAGAAAAAGAAACAAATCATTTTGTGAGCAAATGTACTCGAGTTTTAGATCGGACATGAAGTTCTGGTAGAGGTCTGCGACCATAATAATAGTAAGTATAAAAGTGAATTTAAAAGTACTGGTAAGCCATAAGTAATACAGATCCCGATGGTATTGAATCCTTTATTGTGCTCATGACGCTTTTTGGGCGTAGCCCATCATCAGGCGGCCTGGTAACAAATAATAAAGAGAAGTGCAAATATTGATACCGTACAATACAGCTGTACCAAAGAAATGAAGTTGCATAAGTCTCAAATGAAATTGTGCACAATTTTGAAGAATGTAAGTACATACCATCTAATATCATTACTTGAATTGACAAGGACGCTGAATAACTTCCGTACAAATGTCAAGCTAACCATGTGCCGTCGTAAACAAAACGTAGACCAAACCACAAGCTGACCATAGTTACAGGGTCAAGGCGCCAGTAACGGAGCCACAACGTAAGCATGCATCACTAGAGGGCAGCACTTCTTATGATGTGTAAAATAGAAATGTTAACATAAAACTACAAATGTGCAAGAAGGTTGATTGTAAAAACAGTTTAATAGTACAAGAAATTCCTATTACAACGTCCTATAAAACTACATTTGATATGATTTGTTCATAATTTCACTAGAGGGCATCACACCAAATACAAACTTAATTACAATAATTACCATCCAATAAAACAAACATTAATTAAAACAATTATTTCGTTTTTATCAGTGCAGTTGTACAAAAAAGTCAACAGTAAGACATAAAGCAATAGTGTAGGTTTCATAAAACAGGCATATAGTAACATGTAATATGATTAAGAAAATAGTTCACTGATAAAATTACCTGTGGTCATTAAAAATTCGAAAAGACATGGAGAAAGTTAAAAGCAAGTATAGCCCAAAGGGGAATGATTGTCTTTTCCTACCCACAAATAAATCACTGAATAGATCAAAGAACCACCATTGACTGCGTGAAACCTACTCATTTATTATAAGTTCTGGACCTACCTTATTAGTCACATATATCTCAGTTTTTTACAAAATGTCCAGTACTATATCTTTATTATCAAAATGCAAAATGGACTTGTCATCTTCAGTGTTTTTAATCTGATTTTGTTTCTCCTTTAAATGATATTCCAATGCACTTCCACTACTTGCATATCCATATTCAAGAAATATAATTTGAAACTACCTTCCAGTTTTCCCAGTGAAATATTTGTTACATGAATCACAGAAAATGTTATAGGCACTGCACTACAGAATTTATTTGCTGGTGATACTAAGCTGTGTCGTAATAATGTACTCCACTGTAACCACTGTAACATTATATTTGCGGAAAACATCTGCTGTCCTGGCTGACATGACCTATAATATGACAACGGAATATGCTTTTCTGTTCCTTGTTAACCATTACTTTCTCTTCTAATCCAACAAAAGTTTTTCTTCCAGTTCTGCTGATTTCTAGCTCAGTGAAGCTATTAGCCCCTCGAACAATCTTAACATCCTTAGAGCAACATATCCTAGCTAGCCATAAAACACTGATGTAGAAAATGCACGCTTTGGAGCTGGTGGGTGGTATGAATCTTGCCACACAATGAAATTCGTAGCCATTGGCTTTAGGTATATCTCAGTTTTAACAGTGTGCCTTATTTTGGTTTCATATAAGTCCAAGAAATTAACTTAACCCTCCACTTTGGTTTCATTTGTGGACTTCATATTTCTGGATAAGGAAATTAGAATATTTGTTAGTTACTGAAGGTCATTTGCATCACCTGACAAAAACGCACTATGAGCACAATAAAGGATTCGATACTATATGGATCTGTTAATGCGACTTACGAACATTTTAAAAATCACTAATTTAGTACACAAGTTTATTGTAATCAAGCTAAATAACAGATACATCAGAATTAATCAGGTGCTACTCCATCACTTAAAAAAAGTGCCTTGGCGGCACTAAAGAATTGTCAGCCGCAGATTAGCAGTTGCACCGAGTCAATGCAGGCGGGAAACCTTAGCGCAGATGCTTAAATCGCGCTGTAACACCTTGCGTGCGCGAACGGGGTCCGTCGCTCCCGGCCGCATTTTCCCGCGCCGCGGCGCGCTTCCGCAGACCGCGACTCGTTTCTCCAGCAGAGGGCTCTGGTACTCGACACTGTCTACGATTGGTCTTCGAAGACGTTATGCCCCCGCTGGCGCCTGCACTGTTCTAGTAAGCCAACATATAAATTGGCGATCTTCTCAGCGACGCGACAGTAGCACCTGAAGATGGCGGACAGTTGTCTCGCTGAAATATTGTGCAGTTTTTACAATATTGTCAGGCATGATTCCCGGAAACCTATGAAGCAAGTTATAAAAACTTGCATTAATTCAGCCAATATCTAATAAGAAGGTAGTCTCTGTCTCCGAGGCTGGGACTGCATGCCATCTGACAATATAATGTAACTTGGGAATCTCAGATATTAAACTTGTATGTGGAAACAAAAATATTTGAAAACGTCTGATAAAACATGGAAAAAGATAAAACATACGCAATAACAGTACCTGAAAGCAGATAATAAAAAAAGTTTTCACAACTATAAACAATGTTTTATAACTCAATAAAGCTATAGTATTAAACAAGGGAACCATTATATAGAAGCATTATGCAGGAACACTTCTTACACAAAATAGTAGTGATTAACAATATTATAACTTGGTGCCAGGGGATCTCTAATTATTATAATGGAAAACACAACCAGAGCAAGACCACATTGCCATGAGACTGAAGGAGCAAGTGAAGCTTGGCAAGTTAAATAAAAGTTAGCCAAAGTTCATCTCTTAGCGACCATGCACGAAAATGCATGTCACTCTGATGTGGCACACAGGAAAGCTGAAAGCGTGTGTTTCAAAAAGTTTCTGACTGGATTAATTTTGTGCTCTACTGGCGATGCAACGAACGAAGTAGACAACTTGCAGCTCCCTACATGCAGCTGGCCTCGGTCTGTCACTATAGAACATACGGGCCAAGATCGACTTGTATGTTGTTCACAGATTATGTCTCCTCAGTAGTGCTAATCTAAAACATGTGGCACACTGCAGCTCGGAGTGCGGTCACGTGCACTGGCCACTGGCAATATGGTGATAAAAAGCCACTAAGTAAGGAAAGAACCATGACAGTAAAGCTATGCATGCAGCGCTCTAAAACCAGGAAGGTGGGGCAGAAAGTAACTCCAATTCGCTTACTCAGTGTCCATAAGCACCCATCCACAGTAATGTGGAAGCAGGAACAGGACTAACCCAGAATACATCACGAAAAATGAACAGGGCGTGCTAACAAGTGACTTGACTCAAGGAGGCCTTTGATTGGACCATGCACTATGCTCCCAAAGCTACAACAAAGATACCTTTATTTTATTAGTCAAAGATGGTAGTATGTTAAGCAACCAATAACTCGTACAGAATGTCTTTACAACACACTCTTGACTCAGAAATTACGTAAAATTGAATAGCTTGAAATCTGAATGTTAGTGAACGACTTTCAATCCCAAGGAGTTATCTGCAAAAGACGTGTAAATGAAGACTGCTCAACCTGTTTAAATCATTCCCTTGTGGAGATTCTGTTTGAGATCCTCTGCTCAAAGATTCTTTTGAAATAATTTTCTCATAGTACTCCAGTTTAACACATTGTGCTGCAAATTTATGTTCTAAAGTTTTGATAATTGAGTACTTAAGGATGGACATCGAGCTTTCGATAGAAGTGCTGTCAAGTAACACAGCTAACACAGTCATCATTTGCCGCTATTATAATTCATCAGTAACAACCAAAATGTGGTGAAGCCTTCCAAGATGTAAAGTGAAGTTACTTGTGCTATCAACACCTTCTACCAAGAGCACCATACGTGATGCATAGAAATCTTGTCTCCACAGGCGAATATCTTATCTTTCGTTTTATGTATTTGATGTGAAGCCAAATAGAGATCATAAATCTATAATAAATTCATTCTACAGTTAATTCCTTTTAATTATGTTTATATTTCCCTTTTGATTTTCGAAATGTTGAGTACTGGCCTATTAATATTAAATTACAATCAGATATCAAAATAAAATATAAAATTTACTTAATATTCTCTCATAATTTTCAATAATAAAATAATAAAACTCTGTTGGCCCTTGTCAAATGTATTATCTTCCTGTAGATGCACATTAATTATATTCTTATTTTTATAACTGTTATATTCAAATGTTCATTTTGAAAACCATTTCGTTAAACATAGCATTCAGTGTAAAAAGAGGAATTTTTGGGTTAGCTAATTAATTATGTAAAAATGGGGTGGTTCATTATGAAGTGGACTTCACATTAAAATATCAAGAACTAAAGTTGATTTAATCTTGGTCTGTGATATTTTCTTCATCCTAACCAAAATAAACCTCACAAAAAGTCTGCAAGCAAAAGCATCAAAAACATTTTTTGTTGGTCCATGTTACACAAACACTAAATTGTATATATGTATATATATATATATATATATATATATATTAAATTACAGGTAAATACGACTGCACATAGTACTGAATGTTTCTGCATTTCACACATACTTTCACATAATACTTGATGCAATCATACATAGTATCAACATAATCTTCTGTGTCCTTTACTCATAGCGTAACCACCATTGATTCCACAACAGTTCATTGTTAAAAGAACTACACAACATCCTTTTCATACCACGTGCATCTATTCAGAGCAACACATATCGTTTATTAACTGTAATATACCGAAATTTTTATTGGATCCAAAGACAACGTATTTTCTATAAATCAAATCAAATTTATATCACAGGTATAGAAAACTATATGTATGTCTAACAATTAGCCTTTAGCAAATTATAATTTTAACTGCCAACTTCTTTCTTTCCTCTGCAGCGTTCTGCATGTTACTTACTGTTAAGTCTATTACCTCTTTGTGACGTAGTTGGTGCAAATTAGGAAATTGTATAACCTCTCTGATTCAGTCTGGTGGCTGTTTGTCCTTAAATACAAGTAAGGGAGTTAAAAAAGTAGAATCATTTGGTAAATAGCAAAAAATGTTCTGAAACATGTGAATGTGCCTATTCAAATTCTGGCGCTGTCAGTGACAGTGTAATCTGCAAAGTGTATTGATTTCTCGTATCACATTCAGAAGGATTCACTTGAGGCCAGTAGAGAGAGATTAATATGGGTTTGATTTTATGATTTCTTAAGGTTCTTGACGTGATGTCTAACCAGAAGTGGAGCAACTGTCTGTGATTATCTTGGCAACTTGTCCTACTTCACATAGGAATGTGATATGGTTCATCTGGTAGCTCTACATAGTGGGGTTAGTGAGACAAATATAGAACTTAGTTCTAAGGCAACAAAAACATATGGCAACCCATTCTGAGTTTTTATGAGTGTGCCTAAAAGTCTACAGCTGCTAATTCTTTTAACTTTCTAGCAATGATGGGAAATAGTGGTGCACATTGTGTAACGGTAGGTGGTGTTGCTCTCTGACATAATGTGCATAGAAATAAATTCTCCTGTTTACCATGTAATGGAAATAACAGATTATGCAGAATTTTTTGTAACATATACATGATCCAAAATGAGCATAACTGATATATTTGTACCAAATGAGTTTGTTTACGAATTCACCAGGAACAGATAAGACCAAAAGTGAGTCATTGACAGTACATCACCTAAAGAGAATGGTCTCACATACTAGTTAATACTGTCTTATCTCTGTGATTGTAATGTTGTGTCACTTATTTTTCAGATCTCTCCTGATGGGATCCTTATCCTGTTCCTATGAAATGTCTTTTAAAGAGGAAGCAGTGAAGCTCTCGAAGGTGACTTTCTGTGTAAGAGGTGCGGCTAGAAAAAAACCGGACTGATGCTGGAAAAAACATTTATTTACAATTATTTACAATTTCATGTTATCTCCTTCAATGTACTCTCCTCCTCGGTCTCTACACCGCTCCATACGAATTTTCCACTGTTCATAGCAATGCTGCAGATCATTTTCGGTAAGTTCATACATTACTTCCGTCGCTTTTTCTTTTACTGCTTCAACAGTCTCAAATCTAGTTCCTTTCAAAGCTGACTTGACTTTAAGGAAAAGAAAAGAGTCACAGGGGGCCAAATCAGGTGAGTAGGGTGGATGATCTAAGATGGGAATGTTGTGTTTTGCCAAAAACGTCTTCACTGACAACGCACTGTGAGCTGGGGCATTGTCTTGGTGAAGGATCCATGACTTTTTTCTCCACAAATCGTTCCGTTTTCTCCGTACTCGCTCACGTAGGGTAGCCAGGACGCTAATGAAGTAATGCTGATTCACTGTTTGTCCCTCTGGTACCCAATCAATGTGCACAATCCCTTTGATGTCATAAAAAACAATCATCATTGCCTTGAATTTCGATTTTGACATTCGTGCTTTTTTTTGTCGTGGAGAACCAGGAGTTTTCCAATGCATCGATTGGCGTTTAGTTTCGGGATCGTAAGTAAAAAACCACGATTCATCGCAAGTAATAACATTTTGTAAGAAGGTGGGATCACTTTCAATGTTTTCCAGGATGTCAGAACAAATCATTCTTCGGCGTTCCTTCTGTTCAATTGTGAGACACTTTGGAACCATTTTTGAACACACTTCGTTCATGTTGAAACTTTCATGAAGAATCTGCCTAACACTTTCCTTGTCAACTCCTGTTAACTCAGACACTGCTCTGATTGTTAAACGGCGATCTTGTCGAACAAGTTTACCGATTTTTTCAATGTTTGCATCAGTTTTTGCTGACAATGGTCTGCCAGTGCGAGTGTCATCACTGGTGTCTTCGCGGCCATGTTTAAATCTTTTAAACCACTCAAACACTTGTGTTCGCGATAAACAATCATCGCCGTACACTTGTTGTAACATTACAAACGTTTCACTTGCAGATTTTCCTAGTTTGAAACAAAATTTGATGTTAACACGCTGTTCTTTCTGTACACTCAACATTTTCCGACGCACAGACAAAACGTCAACTACTTAAAACAGACGCCACGGGCAGACTGAGTGCAGGAGGCAGATGAAACTCGAGCAGTAGGCGGAGCGAGAGTCACGTGACAGGCCACGCGACTTTCAGCCTTATTGCATTCGTTTTATTGTTTCACCAGTACTAGTCCGGTTTTTTTCTAGCCACACCTCGTATACTGTATAATGAAGTTTTTTCTCAAGATTTGTTTCTACATTACCTCTCACACTGTCAATGGGTGCACAAGATAAAGTGTCTGGGCAACATTTTGTGGTCCAGGAAAATAAACTATAATCAAATAAAACTTTTGAAGATACAATGCCCAACATTTTAATTTATCATGATTAAATTTTGAAGACATTAAAAATTGTGGTGCATGATGGTTGGTGTAGACTTTAGTTTGTTTATCAAACAAGAAAAAACGAAATTTGGGAAGTGTCCAAATTGTTACTAATGTTTCTATTCATACACAAGGAGCGATGGTAAAACTTGATTAATCCAAGAAAGCTATGAACTTGTTTTTTGGTGGTAAGACCTGGAATTGCTCTCATTGCCTCAAGGTTTTTGGGATAAGTCTCTATGCCTCCAGATGAGATGATGTGCCCTAGAAACGTTACTCTCATCTTGCCAAATTCTGATTTTTCAAGATTGACAGTAATTCCTGGTTCTTTAAAAATATGTAGTAAACTATTGAGGATATGATTATGTTTGACCAAGGTTTTTAAGTAATATGTCATTCAAGTATTCAGGTAAGAGGGGGTTTAAACCGAACATGAAGGCAGCAGAAGAAATGTTAAAGCCAAATGGTAATTTTGAAAACTGATAGCGTATTCCAAAAAAGAGAAATACAGTATATTTTGATACTCTGGATGTAGTTCTATTTGTCAGAAACTTGCTCTCAAGTAGACTGAAGACAAAACTTGCACACTACAAAAATTCTGACACAATTCATCTAAGGGCGAGGTTTATCTGTCTCAGGTAAGATAATGGTGTTAATTTGTCTTGATTCTAATACCAGTCTGATCAATCCATCTTTTTTCTCTACTATGTGCAGTGGGCTGTTGTGTGTGCTTACTGCCGTTCTATGACATCTTGCTGTAGCATAGACTGAATTTCAGCTTTCATTTGTTCTGTGTGTATGCTGGAATACCATATGGCTTAACCTAATATTTGTTGTGGTCTTTGACCTGAAATCTGTACTGAAAACCTTTGGTGTATCTGTATGGTGGGTAAAAACCGACATACATAAACAACGTCCATCATCATAAACGAATTTAGGTGGACAATGTGTTGCATGGTCTGTCAAATAACACAAGCGATACACTTCTTATTCTTGTCTTGAAATCCAGTCTTAAGATTTCAGAATAATGGAGTTGCCTTCAGCTTGTACTATCTCAGTAGCATTAAAGCTTAAAATTGGTTTGTGTTCATGTAAAAAGGCTGCTCCCAATATTATTTTTGTCGACAAAAGTGGTACAATTAAGAATTTCATCACAAATCTATGGCTTTGAAATGCGAAATCCAAACAAGTTTGATGTCGTACATGAAGACTTTCGCCTGAAGGAGGAAGAGATTAGTGTTTAACGCCCCTTCGACAATGAGGCCATTAGAAACTTTTGCCTGAAATAGCACCTTGTAGTTTGATTCTGCATAAAGGTAATGTAGGACCGTCTGTCGTCTTTGGGTATCTGTGGAATGCAATTTCACTATCACTGATATGGGGCTACATGAGTCAAGAACTGCAGACAAATTGGTGTTACCTAATAAAACATTTATCACTGGATGTGCGATAGCGTTCTGTGTATTATCTGATTCCTGTAATAAACTACCTCTCACGTCTTCAAGACGTACGAAATTTACCGTTATGGCAGCGATGTTTTCAGTCCTTTCTACAATGACATCAACTGCTAGAGTTGAAAGTAATTGCTGCGAGTTATTTTCACACTGCTGATTGTCGGCTGCGTCAGGCGGTCATAATTCAACTATCCCAACGTGTCGTGGCAGGCTTGACCTACTTGAGTTTTGCCAATGTTGATTATGTTGTTGTGTGTAACTATTTTGATAATGTTGCCCATTTTGGTAACTGTCTCTGTATTTTCTGTTTTGCCATGTGTTCTGTGGGCTTGATCTATCAGAATTGTATCCATTGGAATACGAGTTGTGTCTGTAGTTGTGCTGGTTAATGCGATAGTACCTGTGCTCGTCTTCGTAGTGTCTGTTCTGTCGATTACAGTGACCATGACCGTCACTACGGAATTGGCTTTGCCACAACAACTGTTTTGGTCTTGCCAGTGTAAATCATGTGGAAGATGACTATTTGGTCGTCTGCAATCGTCTCCGTTACTATGAGTTTTGCGAGAGCGTTCGTCATTTCTATGTTCATACGGCGAAAATAATTCCGCAAGTCACCATTTCCGTTGCCATGTTTTCCAGTGATACGGTTGTTGGTGTAGTTCCAGTTCCTGTAGCAAACACTGGAAAGCTTCCAGATCGTTCTTTCACCTTCTTGTTAATATTACGTGATGTAAATGTGACACAAATTTTGTTAAGCAAGCGCCTGTCAACTGAGACGGAATGGACAGGTTTGGTTCCTAAGTAAGAATTCCTCAAAATATTTGACTGGGCTCGAGAACTCGGATTGATAAAAACTTTTTATCATTATTATATCAAAGATTACTCGATTCTCAGTAGCGATCGACCAAAAAGCAGGCAGGAAAGAATGGTAAAAATCAGCTTTGCTTTGACAATCTGTGATTACAGACCGCAACATCAAGGCTAGCCTGCTTACGAGGTATCCAGACATAAATTCCAGTTTGAGACGTAAAGGCCAATTTGGCGGCAGTGAAAATAAAAACTGATCCAACCAGCTTGGATGTCGTCGCTAAAGTTTCGAAGAATTTTTAATTTACGAACAGTGAAAAAGTGCTTGTAGTCGAAACTGTCGGGTCAGCAATGCTCTCTACTCTACCTGACGGGCGGTTCACTCTCATGTCTTGGTGTAAAGTATTGTTCCCTTGTAAAGTCACAAAGACGCCACAGATTGTTGTTTTCGTGACAAGTTTCTGATCTTGGATGTGAGTGTGAACGAATGAAGCTTCTGCTGTCATAAGTACTATTTAGTTTGCATTCGATACGTGTCAACTGGTCCCGCCTGTTGTTTATGTCTCTTGTCTGTTGCTGCCTCATATTCTGTTGTGTCTATAAATGGTACAGGATGTGTGGCATCAGAATCATAGTCTGCATTTGTGGACAAATTTCCCTCTTTGTCGTCCAGTCTGCGACTTTCATTGTTAACGTACAAAGTTATATTCTTTCACTGACACGTATGTACCATTAACACTACATCCCGCTGTTTGACTCACACTGTCATTGTCTCCTTCGCTCTTTCAATAACACAACCACTGTCTACTATTCTCCAGTATTTATCACCTTTCCATTTCTTTGCTACTGTCACTGTCTTCTTCTCTCTCGGCATGAAAAAAGTATGAATATATTTGCATGCCAAATTTTTTGGGAAATTTTTTAAAGGTGTGGAGGAAAGTAAAACTAGGCAGATGGTACACCACTTTTCAATCAGACCGGGTTTTACCTTTAAAAAAATTTTCATGTGCTTTACTACTACATGGGGTTTCCAGATGATTACGGAGACCTTTTCAACTTATTTCTCTGTATTACGTCACTTTACGAACTACGTTTTCGCCTCATACCAGAATTTTGAACGTACTTTATGTGTACAATTTGGGTAAATTTTAACCTGTGTATCTTGGAAACGGATAAAGATATGAAGAAAATTTTCAAGGCTGTTCAAGATCGAGACCTTAGGAATACCTCTTAAAAATTACCGCCATTTTCTGAGGATAGGCATCTCGGAATTCACGACTGGATTTTGGTACCAAAAAAATTAGTTTTTGGGGTGTTTCTCGATAACAGATAAATATTTTTCAAAACAGGGAGGCAGCGCTGCTAAATAAATTCCTAGGGGATATAGCATTAAAATCTGAGCGATTTGTGGCAGTTATTTATTATTTAAATTTCGTCTCATACCGGACATTACTTGCAGAAGCAGGGTAACACTGATCTTCTGTATCCCAGAAATGGATAAATATATTAAGAAAATTTTCAAAGTTGTTTGACATCAGGATCTTAGGAATACATCGTAAAAATTTCAGACATCTGCTGTGCATAGCTGTCTTGGCCTGCTGGTGACGGCGAAAATACAGTAAAAAAACCCTTTATGTGGGGCGTTTGAAAAGTCTGTGCAAAATCCGAGAGATGGCACCATTGGCGCATATCGAGGTCATGTTTATTAGTAACATCTTTGGAAAGAACGCACATCAAGTTTAAGCTATATTGGTCTATTTCTTTGTGTTTGGCATTCGTGTGATTCAAGGAAATCGAGTGATTGTCAAAAAATGGACGAAGAAGAATTTCGTGTGGTGATTAAATATTACTTTATGCTAGGCAAGACGCCTCAGGAGACTAAAGAGAAGCTTGATAAACATTACAGTGACTCTGCACCTTCGATTAGAACACTTTAAGGTTTCAAAATTTTCGGAGTGGCCATATGGTCACAAGTGATGATGAACGTTCTGGACGCCCTGTGGAGGTTACGACTCCAGAAATATTGATAAAATCCGTTATATGGTGATAGGTAACAGAAGAGTTAAGGTGTGTGAGATTGCTAGTGCTGTGGGCATCTCGAATGAACGGATACATAATATTTTGCACAAACATTTGGACCTGAGAAACCTATCCAGAAGATGGGTTCCATGATTGTTCACGCTTGACCAGAAACGGAATCATGTGAAGTGTTGCTAGGATGGTTTGCAGCTGTTCAGGAAGAATCCGCAGGACTTTAAGCGTCGATTCGTCACTGTGGATGAAACATGGGTACATTACAATACTCCTACGAGCAAACAACAATCTAAACAATGGGTTAACAAGGGAGAATCTGCACCAAAAAAGGCGAAGACCAGTCCTTCGGCCGGAAAGGTTATGGCGGCTGTCTTTTGAGATTAGCAAGGGATAATCCTCATCGAATATCTGGAAAAGGGTAAAACTATTACAGGTGCATATTATTCATCGTTACTGGACTGTTTGAAAACCGAGCTGCGAGAAAAGAAAAACGCCACCGATTGGACTGCAAAAAAGTCCTTTTCCATTACGACAATGCACCAACACACACCTCAGCGTGGTCGCAAAATTAATGTAAATAGGATTCCAAATCATTTCACATCCCCCCTATTCTCCAGACTTGGCTCCCTCAGACTGCTATTTGTTCCTCAATTTGAAGAAATGGCTGGCGGGACAAAGATTTTATTCAAACAAGGATGTGATTGCAGCAACTAATAGCTATTTTGCAGACTTGGACAATTCCTATTATTTGGAAGGGATCAACAAATTAGAACAGCATTGGACGAACAGTATAAGTCTAAAAGGAGACTAAGTCGAAAAATAAAAAAGGTTTACCCCAAAAACATATGTAGTTTTTATTTTTGCACGGACTTTTCAAACGCTCCTTGTATGTGGACTTTTCCGAGAAAACGCCCATGAACTGTTAGTGCCATTTCAAAACTCATCAAGTCCACTGTAGACCACATCAAATGCAAGAAGAACCATCTGATTTGCTCCATTTGCTTAAGCAGGGGGAAGTGTGCAATATTTATACTTTGATCCTGTACTAAAGGATAGTGACCCTAAGACGATCCTCCTGTTGGATATACAAACGGCCCTACCCCAAGGACTATCCAAAACTCTTGTCACTACCTATTTAACACCAATAGAATCCGAGGTATGAGCACCGGAAAATCCCGTTTTTGTGCACGTCGTTTTGAAACATAAGAGGTATGTATGCTGTCGCATGCATATCGATACACATTAACGCCGTTTATGATTTTTTTCCTTTAATTCCAATGTTATATTGAGGGTTAAAGTAAAAAAAAAAAAAAATGATGATGCGGCCATTATAGATTGAACACAGTCTCAGGGAGGACAATGGTGGGAAGAAAAATGGGCATGTCGTTTTGTGATCAGCCCTAGAGACCGTGGAATGCTGCTAACGAACCATTACTTCATTCTGTCTAAGACGTCAATGGACAGTAGCACTGTACAAATAAAAATTGGAGGAAATTCTTTCTTATATGAGGTAGATTGTTTATTTTGCTTTGCCCCACACATCTTTCAGCTCTTTATTTGGTATCCGCAATGGCTATATGTTTATTATTGTTTCTGAAAATTGTGACATTATATGTGGTTGGAACATTGCTTTCCAGGCTTTTGTGACCACAGCCATGGTTTCTACTCGTATAATTTTTTGCAAGGCCAAACTGATTACATTACAGTTTTTCCCCTTTTGAAAACTTTCGTCAGCAGTTAACCAAAGGCTTTCATTTTAGAGGTAGCACAGTTATGTTCGTTTCAAATGTGTGTGAAATCTTATGGGACTTAACTGCTAAGGTCATCAGTCCCTAAGATTACACACTACTTAACCTAAATTACCCTAGGGACAAACACACACACTCATGCCCGAGGGAGGACTCGAACCTCCACCGGGAGCACAGTTATCACTGTATTGTATCTTTCAGGAGAGTTCTGAAGAAAGCATTATAACCAACCGCATATCTAAAAGTTCTCATCGTCCCTGCTCCAATAAATATTGAGAAGTATATAAATTATAATTTATATAATGTGGTGAGTGATGGACAGGATTTGACAAAATTTTGGGAACTCTTTTACATGTCATTATATTCCCTTCTTCAAAACGAACATAGCACTAATGAGTGAATCTCCTTTTGAAACAAATTGACTGCAAGGTTTTGATGAAATTTTCGACTGTCAGAGCTTCTTTCCCATGATCTGAAAAGATTACTTGCACAAGCAGTTCGTGTACATCATACTTTCACTTATATGCTTTTTGTTACATAAGCAGTGTTTATCTGAATTGCAAGGAAGATCATCAGCATGAACTCTTATTTTAAGTGTAAAAATCACAGTTGCAAGATATCAGCCCAGCAATCAATCTGGAGTAAAAATTTGGACCATAATTCTGATAGTACTCATTTAAGATGAACTGAATGTATAACTTTCAAACTTTGCAAGCACCGAATTTTTTCTCGCTCGCTTCGCCCCACTGCAGGCGATTAATGCCCGAGAGAGAAGCACTGGTCAGTGGAATAAGAGCTTTGTGTCCATTATGCCCGTGAACCTGCAGGAGCGGTACGGAATGACAGTCAAATTGCAACGTTTATATGTCAAAGAACGAGAATTCCTGGAAGTCCTGACATATAGGCATTATTATATGCAGCTACTTGACTAACTTTTATAAAAAGTATACGTTATTTATACCTTTCAGTACAGTTGCAGTGATCATAGACGGCTTCGCAAATGAAGATGTGCTAGATATAGGGCAAGATAGTGGACTGACGTTCGAGAATTTTTTACATGAGGATGACGATTACAATAATGAGGCTGCCATTTTTCATCAGTCACATCCCTCGAACAGCTTCATTAGTAAAACGTGGTAGGGATGTAAAAACGAGGCAGTAGAAGATGGTGAAGCATGCTGTGAAGAAAATACAATATCGCTGGATACCATTTTGCCACTGTTCACAACAGAGGATTATATGAAACGAACTGTCATCTTTTGGAAAAGTGGAAAGATGGGAAATATTTGTTTAAGAACAATCAAGAGGAACTTTAAATCATTAAACGCAGAGTGGGCAACACTGCAGTTTCTGTATCGCCTACACCACCGAGTGGAACAAGATACTGTCAACCGCTGGATGTATTTCGTTTCCACGTATTCAAAGGTTTTGTTCACAGATTTATCTACCTGGCACGACTTCAGGGCGTCGATGTGAACTTCAAAAAGCATAACAGCAAAATTCAAAAGCACTCTGTTCTTTAGAGGCGGTAATGTGCACCAATATCTCGGCCGATCTTCCAGTACGTTTGGTGTCGAAGCAACTACACATGTGGCTGGCAAAATCATTTAGAACATGCACTGAAATACTGTTTTAACTTGGTAACGTGCTTTCTTTATTGTGTCAAAGTATGACGTTGCTAACCTGTAGCTAGTGGCAGAGATTTCTTTGCACTGTACACTTTAATGTAAGAATTCACAAACGCAGTGTAAGTGTGTGAAATGGAGTGCCATTAAAGAAGTAGTTTAACTCTGTTTGATTGTCAACATCTCTGTTGTGTGGTTATCTTTGGATTGTAAAGTTCGCCCTGTTAAAGTGAAGTACGTCTGCAGGAGTTGTGCTATAGTTGAACATTACTGGCGCGATTAAGTTGTTAATCAAAAAATCATTAACTTCATTTCAGAATCATTCATCAATTGCTTACGTTTATTCACTTTGATGTATAACTGCTGCAGAATACGAAAAGAGAATATTGATATAATAACTACACATATTACTTGTAGTTACTTTTTTCACGTAAAATAACTTGTTCTCGAGCAAGATTTCAAGATACGATGGAAAGACGCGACCCACTCTTCTTCCTACGCCTTCAACATCTCGGAAATGGGTGGGCTGTGGTACTTTATCATGAGGCAGAGGACTATTTATATTTTTCACAATGTTTAAAAAAATAGTAATCCCTTTTAAGCTGTTGCCTGGAAGTTTAGACTGTTTAATAGTCATATAACATGTCCATTTGGACCCAATTAACCATCTCTGGACATAGGTGGTCTACGTACTTTTTCTCCAGGAGAAATTGTAGAAAAAAACTTATTTATATATTGCAATTTTGCGAACCTATTTTGACTGAATACATGATTTGCAACTGAACTTGCTTTATTCTTAACTTTATATGCTTACATATATCTTTTTCAAGGTTACTTCTACGATATAGCTTACACATCTCTAATCACAAATCCATGTCTGTATCCTGCAAGATGTGATAGGCCTATTGTTTACCTCTCAGGCAGCTCACCAATTATACTAGACTGTAAATTTTTGTAGTCCGATATGATTCTCCGCACACTTTCTCGTGGTAGCAGTTCATTGCTGGTACATACATCATGAATGAAAAGTATTCACTGTTACAGATGTCGTCCAGTAATTAGTTCCCTTAACATCTGATATCAGAATTGTACTCACTACTCAGCGATAAATCCTTTTTCCCAGTCATACCTCTGGCAGGGCCTATACTTGAATATGCTGCACAACGACTCTTCTTTGTGAGGTTATAATATTGGCAATACTCAAATCATTCCACACATCAAAGAACCAATTTCTATCGATCGAGTCAAGGCCAATCTGTGTATGGACAGTATTTTGGATCTCAAGCAACTGGTTCTTCTGAACTTGGAAGGCCAATTCATTACTCCGGAAAAGTTCATCTGAGTGATGAAACGCTAGTCTGTCACAACTGTAAGTTGGATTGCTGTCACTTTCTCTGGATGTATGTCTGCAACTCTTACGAACTTTATCGTGCTCTAGATACATTCAAACCAGCGTTAAGTAAACTCTTCAAAAACCTGGATCAACCAGCGTCGGTACAGGAAAACTAAATTTCACAGGTTTGTGTTCCATTGCTGTCTGAAGAGCGCATTTAAAAAAAGAAACCATATAAAAGGGTTGAAACACATGTCGATAATCAGGCAGAAAAATACTACATGAGTTCTTCGGATTTTGTCTGGCAGTTGCCACACTAAGCACAACAAACATACAAAATCGAAATTTATTTGCGCGATGAGCAGCCGCACTACGTGATATGTTTCATGTTCGACATTTTTATACATCCCGTCAAGAAAAGATGTACCGTATTCACAGTCACAGATCTTTACAACGAATTTCCATAATCACTATTATTGTAGTATAGTATAAGTTTGTGGTGCAGGAGGAACACACGCATACTGCTGTCCTACGCGTTGAGAATTTCTTGTTGCGGAAATGTGCAACGCCCTTTCACTCAAGCTACAAAACGATAACCCATATATCACTACTACACATATGCCACTTCGCTACGTAATTACGAGGGAAGCAGACGCTCTCTGTGTGTTGACATGTGCTGCCGCGGTAGCGCAGCGGCAACTTCCACAAGGGCATCTCACTTTTCCTTGACGCTTGCGCCATCTATTGAGCGCGGTGCAACTTGTACCACAAGCGAATCGTCTCGCAGCGTCAGTAGCGGTAAAAAACGGTACTAAAAGAGGGTGACACACGTGCATGCATGAGACAGAAGACATTGACCTTGCATCATCAGCCAGTCACTTTTCGTCACAACTTTCTTTACCGTGGAGTATCATATTGTGCGTTAATTTTATGAGCGTTGATGTTGCGAGCACCATGTTTTATACGAGGATTAAGTTATGAATGACATGTAATGAATACTCACATCGTTCTGCAAACCGCTACCTCAAAACAATCCACAAAACTTATAATTGAAGCTTTAATTACTTCTTAACAACAAGCTATATTGCACAACAAGCCATTAATTACCACTTCCTTCAACAAAACGTTCGATTTAATGTTCTTTTTCAGTTAACGCATTGGTTGTTTCTCTAGAGATCACAATTAGCCACTCGTTTCAGGATTTAATACTTTGTCTAAACTGATGAGTGCATTTCATGTGAAGCTTTGCTTTTCTCCTTGCGTGTTACCGTTTAGATACTTAATGATGATCCAATTCCTACAAAGTATCTTTGTCGTCGGTTAGCCCTTCACATTATTGTTTCATTCGTATTTTACCTATCTAAGCTACGCTTTAATAATTCCACGTGCTGCGATTTTCTTTCCGAGAGACTGATCTCAATTTCTTCCGTTTTTTTTTTAGACTGACGACCTTTTTCCTTTCTTGTCCACTTGTGATGCACAGAAATCCGCTGACTCTAGGGACTCCTAACGGTAATCATTTCGTATTTAGGATCTGCAATGTGTATTTGCCATCTGTCGAGAACCTCCACATATTACACCGCACCTATTTTTGTCGACTGAAGTTTCCATTGTTTTTATGTAATTTTTAAAACATAAACCAACTGACATGTTATGTAGGCCCATGTTACTGCGACACCATTATTATTTTGCAAGAAAAGCTTTGGGGTCTGTATCTTGCATACACGTTAAGGATCGATAAACATTGTGAAAACATTAGGGTGTTTAGAAATCGAGCCCAATATTGGTATTCAAAACACCTAAATAAAATCCAAAGTTCCTGTACTGAAACGGGAAAAGGTCAGAACGAGATATACACGTGAAACTGCTCTCAGCTCTGCATATTGGCTTGAACATCTTGCTACTTTGTCAGGCACGTTTTTCTTGGACATCTCCAACAGAAGCAAGCGCCTGCATTCCTTTGTCCTGAGACCACACTCCCCAAAGTACAAGAACACATATAATTTAGCATGGAATCTGAACTATGGCGTAGCTTAATCTCTTCGTTTACAGCAGGCTTTGCCTGAGGTAAGTCCCATGAACTGCAGGAAGAAATACTACAAACAGCATTATCAAACTCCAGATCTTTGATTTGTAAACTTACACTTGGCCATGTAGCCACAATCGTAAATGGGTAGAATGTATATGCACAAAAAGTTACGTGAGGATTTGGTGAGTCCATTTCCTTGTATAACATTGGCGTTGGCAATATAGCGTACTAAACTCTGGAAATAAATATACATTTAGCACAAAAATGAGGAACCCAATATATATTTGCTTCTGATCAACAAGAAGTCATCGACAACAATGTCAATGAACTGCAGACAGCTGTTCCAAGATAAAACAGCTAACGTTGTACAGCACATTAAAAAAAAAAGCCTTGAGAAGTGATCAAATTCAGTTTACAATTCACCATAAACATCATAACATTGGAGTGAATAACAAATTTCCTTGTTTTTGAAGAAAATTACATGCCATGATTGCAACAACAGACAACATGAAAATGAAAGAAGACATCATAATGAAATTCATATGGTCTTATTCGTGTCAAAATGCTAGCCTCAAAGAAAGCAGACAATATTTTTTTTTT
The DNA here is from genome assembly GCF_023864345.2 of Schistocerca serialis cubense. NCBI lineage: Eukaryota > Metazoa > Arthropoda > Insecta > Orthoptera > Acrididae > Schistocerca > Schistocerca serialis. The sequence continues at coordinate 550,871,755 of NC_064642.1, forward strand.
TTTTAAGTTGTTAGTAAAATGTACTTTTGTCAGTCAATAAGGTATCTTATCTATTTACATGTGATTAATGTAAGACTATACTTTTTTCTTGTCTGCTTACCAAGATTTAGCTGTTCCTTTCTAATTTCCTTTTTGTTCATCAGTCCACTGTCAGTGCTCTTCTGTCATTGTAACACTGTTTCAGTATCTTTAACTTCTAAAATTCTTTTATTTCTATGCCCATTTTTTCCAGTTGTCGTACATATTTACTTTCTAACATCTTGTACCTGTATTGGCTTTAACGTGTGTTTTTGTCCAGTTACTAAATGATATAGCTTCTATAAATCTTTAAATTTATTTAATCCTACTGTTAGCACAGCTTTATTGCTTTAACCGTTTGCTGTATTGTCTTGGATTATTTCTTATGCTGGGAATATATTCAGTAGGCTAGAGCACATACCCACCTTTGCTCTTTGATTTCCTTGATAATTAATAAATCAAACTAGGATAATCAATGGGGCATTAATTTTGCATTACACTCTGCACTTGCAGAAATATAAAGTTTATAAGAGCCTTGTAGTTAAATAAACAAAAGAAGATCACTAGTGACTTGTCTTATAGCTCCACAGTTTTTTCCTCTTCTACTGCCATAACACTAAAATAATTGAAATCACTAGCTGCTAGTCATAGTTCTGACAGTCAAAAATTAGTTATTTCTCTCCTGTGAAAATCATTGAAGTTTGGAATACAGAACATTGTATGTACAAAATGACACCAAAGGCTTCCAGAAAACAAACAATTAAAAAAGCATACATAGTAAGCAGAAACTGCACAACTGTAACCCAGTTTCACATACAATTGTATGTGTTTGAATTTCATCATACCTTCTGTCACTGGCATTCTTGCTTGAAAATTCAGTTTCTTATGCTCGTCTGAAGGTAATAAGTATTGATCAAAATTAGGATTAAACAAGATATCTAAAAAAAACCTTGCCATCAGAGATTCAAACTCCACAGTTTCAAACACTTTGCCACTGTACCCTTGACTAAGACCAGGTCACATGACATAAATGAGGTGCCTTCAAAATTTCAACATAATGTTTATGATATTTTCAGCATTTTTCATGTGTTAAGCTATACAAATAGTTCCGTAGCACCAAAATGCAATCCATGGCGCAACTCTCCTCCTCATGAATCTTCAGTAGTACTCCTGTCAGACATTTAAGTGAGTTAATTAGGTTGACAGTTATCCATAGTATCTTATCTAACAGTTGAATAAAAGAATTGCTGTGATGCTGCAAAGTCACCCTGTTTCTTTTAATAGTTAGGATGGATTCAGCAGATGTTATTAGATGGCTGTCATCATTTTCGAACTTTTCCTTCTGTGTATGAACCAATAAGAAATTCCTACTGGGTGGAACTATGTAGTTTGAGCAATGGAGTCGAGTTGGTAAAGAAGTAAAATTGAATGGCTTCTTACGAACTATACTCATGACTTATTGAATTGTAAAAATTCTTACTTTGGAATGAGAGTTACCGCTCAACCATGTCGAAAGAGATAGTTCGGCGTGTCACATGACTTAATGATATTAAATTGTGCACCTGTCATTAGAGTGGCAGTCCAAGTGCTAGTAGGCAAGAGAAATTAGGTCATCATATGTGCCTATGTCCTATCGAGTCCCTCTAATGGCTGGGACACACTGTTGCACTTTTCACATACTGCTGTGTTATCGGTATACTGTGAATACATAGTGTTAAGAAAACTACCGCCAGATCTGTCAACTGCCATAATCAGCAGCTTGGTGATGACAGGTGTCGCCACGAATATTATGGGTTATAAAGCTGGGTAGATGGCACAGTGCAGCAAACTGATCGCCAATTCAGTGTTGCAAGTAATGGGACACACATAGTTGTGTGACGCCAAGAACTTTTCCACTGGATCGTACAGGCATAGAAAAGATTGGTTTGAGAGTCTTGGGATACTTAGGTACATAGATTGGCATGTTGTTGGAACGTAAAAACGTATTGGGGATATCGGGCACGAAATAGAATATAGCGTCCCATATGCCTCCCAGTGTTTCTCACTGGCAGACAATACAGGAACAAATTATCCACCCATGTGCTTCCGTTGTTTACCTCCCGCGTCCTGCAGGCGTAACACACGTTCAGCAAGACAATGCACTGCCCCCTCATTCGTAGATTGTGTTGAACTGCTTTACTAAGAACTTCACGGATATCAGGGTAATTTTTACCTCCCCCCTTCCTTCCCCCTACTGAGCCATCTCAGCTGAGAATCAGTTCTACTGTGGCCTCAAGCAAGATCTTAGGGCCTTGGCCCTGACTCCGACCAATATCTGTGAGTTGTACTTGAGAGTTGTGCAGTGGGAATCAAGAAAGTGCTTTTGATGCCTCGCAGGGCTCATGCCATGAGGTATCACTTGCTAGTTAATTCAATTGCTGATGACTCTCAAGTTAAACACGATTCTCCCCTGGGCGGCATGAAAAAAATATAGTACTAGGGAGCCTGTAAAAAGTACTTTTTCCTCCTTTTATTATTTTCTTTTACTCGTAATATTTAATAATGAATGTCAATACAGTTAAATAATACATCAATCTGAACATAAATGTTTTGATTTTCAGTAACAGAGCTTGTTTTCGAACAGCAGAACTAAATTGTTGAGTGGCAGGTTCGGTGACAGGAATGGCGGATTCTTGACACGACGGCTTGGCTGTTGGGTTGGGTTATCGTGCGTAAAGACATTGATAAAACATTTAAATTGGTATACCGATAAGCCCCCCCCCCCCCCTCCCCCATGAACCATGGACCTTGCCGCTGGTGGGGAGGCTTGCATGCCTCAGCGATACAGATAGCCGTACCGTAGGTGCAACCACAACGGAGGGGTATCTGTTGAGAGGCCAGATCTCCGGGCGGGGACTGCTCAGGAGGACGTTGTTATCAGGAGCAAGAAAACTGGCGTTCTACGGATCGGAGCGTGAAATGTCAGATCCCTTAATAGGGCAGGTAGGTTAGAAAATTTAAAAAGGGAAATGGATAGGTTAAAGTTACATATAGTGGGACTTAGTGAAGTTCGGTGGCAGAAGGAACAAGACTTCTGATCAGGTGAATACAGGGTTATAAATACAAAATGAAATAGGGGTAATGCTGGAGTAGGTTTAATAATGAATAGGAAAATGGGAATGCGGGTAAGCTACTACAAATGGCATACTGAACGCATTATTGTGGCCAAGATAGATACGAAGCCCACGCCTACGACAGTAGTACAAGTTTATATGCCAACTAACTCCGCAGATGACGAAGAGATTGATGAACTGTATGATGAGACAAAAGAAATTATTCAGATAGTGAAGGGAGACGAAAATTTAATAGTCATGGGTGAATGGAATTCGATAGTAGGAAAAGGGAGAGAAGGAAACTTAGTAGGTGAATATGGATTGGGGGAAGAAATGAAAGAGGAAGCCACCTGATAGAATTTTGCACAGAGCATAACTTAATCATAGCTGACACTTGGTTCAAGAATCATAAAAGAAGGTTGTATCTACGGAAGAAGCCTGGAGATACTGACATGTTTCAGATAGAGTATATAATTTTAAGACAGAGATTCAGGAACCAGGTATTAAATTGTAAGACTTTTCCAGGTGCAGATGTGGACTCTGACCACAATCTATTGGTTATGAACTGTAGATTAAAACTGAATAAACTGCAAAGAGGTGGGAATTTGAGGAGATGGGATCTGGATAAACTGAAAGAACCAGAAGTTTAGAGAGCTTCAGGGAGAGCATTAGGGAACGATTAACAGGAATGGGGGAAAGAAATACAGTAGAAGAAGAATGGGTAGCTTTGAGAGACGAAATAGTGAAGGTAGTAGAGAATCAAGTAGGTAAAAAGACGAGGGCTAATAGAAATCCTTGGGTAACAGAAAATATATTGAATTTAATTGATGAAAGGAGAAAATATAAAAGTGCAATAAATGAAGCAGGCAAAAAGGAATACAAACGTCTCTAAAATGAGATCGACAGGAAGTGCAAAATGGCTAAGCAGGGAAAAATACTCTCTTTCAAATTCTGAAGGTGGCAGGAGTAAAATACAGGGAGCGAAAGGCTATTTACAATTTGTACAGAAACCAGATGGCAGTTATAAGAGTCGAGGGACATGAAAGGGAAGCAGTGGTTGGGAATGGAGTGAGATGGGGTTGTAGCCTCTCCCCGATGTTATTCAATCTGTATATTGAGCAAGCAGTAAAGGAAACAAAAATTTGGAGTAGGAATTAAAATCCACAGAGAAGAAATAAAAACTTTGAGGTTCACCAGTGACATTGTAAGTCTGTCAGAGACAGAAAAGGACTTGGAATGGCAGCTGAACGGAATGGAGATGGTCTTGAAAGGAGGATATAAGATGAACATCAACAAAAGCAAAACGTGAATAATGGAATGTAGTCGAATTAAATCGGGTGATGCTGAGGGAATTAGATTAGGAAATGAGACGCTTAAAGTAGTAAATGAGTATTGCTATTTGGGGAGCAAAATAACTGATGATGGTCGAAGTAGAGAGGATATAAAATGTAGACTGGCAATGGCAAGGAAAGTGTTTCTGAAGAAGAGAAATTTGTTAACATAGAGCATAGATTTAAGTGTCAGGAAGTCGTTTCTGAAAGTATTTGTATGGAGTGTAGCCGTGTATGGAAGTGAAACATGGACGATAAATAGTTTGGAAAAGAAGAGAATAGAAGCTTTCTAAATGTGGTGCTACAGAAGAATGCTGAAGATTAGATGGGTAGCTCACGTAACTAATGAGGAGGTATTGAATAGAATTGGAGAGAAGAGAAATTTGTGGCACAACTTGACTAGAAGAAGGGATCGGTTGGTAGGGCATATTCTGAAGAATCAAGGGATCACCAATTTAGCATTGGATGGAAGCGTGGAGCGTAAAAATAGCAGAGGGAGACCAAGAGATGAACACACTAAGCAGATTCTAAAGGATGTAGGTTGAAGTAGGTACTGGGAGATAAAGAAGCTTGCACAGGATAGAGTAGCATGGAGAGCTGCATCAAACCAGTCTCTGGACTGGAGACCACAACAACAACAACTGATAAGACAAAACTTTGCGACCACTGCTTATTGCGACGTTGGATGCCTCCTGGTGGCGTTGACGCGGCAACAAAAGTATATAAGTGGAGCAGACACGGACGGGGAATCACCCTAGCGAAGGTATGGGCTGCAAATGGGGAAATCCGTTGAGATAAGCGACTTTGACAGAGGAGAGATTTTTATTACACAGAGCCTGTGAACGAGTATCTCGAAAACGGTGAAGCTGGTCGAATGTTTATGTGCAACTGTCGTGAGCATCTACAGAAAGAGGTAGGACAGTGAAACTACCACTAGGCGCCAAGTGGTTGGACGTCAACGACTCTTCATAGAACGTGAGATTCGGGGGCTTGTCTGCTCTGTAAAGTAGGAACTCAACCGAAAGAGTACAATACTGGTGCATGCACAAGTGTTTCGGAGGACACTGTTAATCGCACATTGTTGAACATGGAGTTTTGCAGCAGGTCAGCCATACGTATTGACATCTTGACCCAACGACATCGTCAATTACGGTTGCAGTGGGCAAGGATCATCTGGATTCGACCGTCTATCAATGGAAACGTGTCGACCCTTCGGGTGAATCTCATTTTTGCTACACTAGGTCGCTGGTAGAGTCCACAAACGCCATCATCGAGGTGAACGGCGGCTCGAAACGTGCAGTACGCCATGGACGCAGACTGGTTGGAGCAGTATTATGCTATGGGAGACATTCTTCTGTGCTTGCGTGGGATCTGTGGTAGTAATCGAAGATACATTGACAGCTGCGAACCACCTGCATCCCTTCTTCCTTGATGCCTTCCCCGACGACGATGTCATCCTTCAACATTATAATTGTCTATTCTCGCAGCTAGAACTGTGCTACAGTGAAGAGCATTATATTGATCTCACAATGATGTCTCAGCGACCAAGTTTTCATGATATAAATGTCATGGAATCCATCTGGGTCGCTATCGGGCGCCATCGCCGTGTGCGCAAATCAGCGGTCCGTTATTTACGCGAGTTACACGATCTGTGTGCTGATTTAATGCCACATACCTCCACAAACGTACCAACAAACTGTCGAATTGCTGATACGTAGAGCAGAATCAGTGATGTATTTCGTTCCAAAGACGGACAAACAAGCTATTAAGCAAGTGTGTACAATATTTCGGCTAATCAGTGTATGTACAACTTAACAATGTAAACTGCGGTAAGACATTGTTTAATATTAAGTAAACTGTGAATTGTATGCTGTGCTTTTATTCGAGAATTTGGACAATTCGAGGTATTTGTGACGATGAGAAATAACTAACTCATTACTGAACTGAAGTTATTTATTGGGTGCCACGGAGTAGAATGTGGTATAGACGAATATATTCCGTAAGTATGCCACTGCCACGTGTTTTAGATTGTGCACACTCTAGAACTGCAATCCTGCGACATCGAATTCACGACGACAAGGGTCTTATCATTACCTGCAACTGTTATCTAACGGACCTGGGGACACTGTTTTCACTTCTAAAATCCATTGTAGAGGAATATTTGCATTGGTAGAAGTTGTCCAGAGTCTCCGTTTTATTCGGTATAGAGTATGCAGCTGAGATAGTTCTTGAACTCAGGTAACGATAATCACAAAAAACCTGTATTTCCTTGTACCATTTGCTGATTTTTCGGGTCAATGACAACGTTTGCGCTCCGTAGCCTATCACTATGCCCTCGATACCATCAGCCAGCTGCTGGTAAATAACCTGTTCCATCACTGGCTGTAAATGCCTCAGAATCCTGTGCGGTGTTTTGGAGCATTACTACCTTTTTGTGTTCTACACTGCGTCACTGGCGTTGCAGGCAAAGGTCCTTCCACATTAAATATCTGCAAATCTTACCAACAGAGCTTCCACAGCAGACTTATGTTTCACTTTCTCATGCAGTGCAAATATATTGGCGGTTTGCTTGTGGCCAAGGCCGCCTGCCGACCTATCGAGATCATCTTCATTCAGGACATCCAAAGTGGCAGTGAGTAACCTCTTTGGTAGACTCACCTCGTCCATGCCAAAATTATCTACTCACTGGAGCCATGTTATCCCCATCCGCTTGAAACGTCCCCTTAGAAGGACATTTCGCACATCTATGCCCGAGGCAGGATTCGAACCTGCGACCGTATGGCCGCGCGGTTCCAGACTGTAGCGCCTAGAACCACTCGGCCACCCCGGCCGGCACACCCAAAAGTTTACTTCACATTAGAAACAGAAACAGATAACACACTAAATTTTCTGGACTTCACCATACGAAAAAGACACACCCACGAGTTCACAATATTCAGGAAACCGACAACCACGAGCATCACCATTTACGATCTATCAAGCCACTCGGAACCACACAAGCAAGAAAGTTTCAGATTAATGCTCCACAGACCTAACGGAACAACCATAAGCAAACAGAATTACACACAGGAGCTAGTCACAATAAAACAAATAGCCGAGGAAAACGGTCACATGCCCCATATGATGGAGAAATTAAACCAACAAATTTGTAAACAGAAAAGGAACGGACACACACACAAAACCTTACACAACACAGAACAACACAATATATAAATAATGACGATAGGCAGGACACAACAGTGCAGCAATGCACACACAAAACAAAATGGCAGATACCTATAATAACAAAATTGTCCAAAGAATAGGTAACATATAGAAGAAAAAGGAGCTTCAAATAGGATTCAGGACAGACAACGCAGCGCAGAAAATACTCAGAACACAGGAGACAGAGTCATCAGATCAGGAATATATGAACTCACAGGCAAAACTTGCCAATCAGTATACATAGGACAAACATGCAGGAACTTCAAAACAAGATATTCAGAACACCTCAGAGTCTTAAGCAACAGCGCCCACAGCACATTTACTGACCACATAATGGCCAGTCACCATCACCCAAATACAACTGAAATAGATTTAAAAATATTGATATCCAGTCACAGCCTACACCACAAACCAACCAAAGAAGAGAACTTCCACGTACAGAAGACAATAGCAGAAGGCAAACAAGTTTTGAACGAAAACACTACACTCTGTAAAGGCACGTTATTTAACACATGAAAGGAACGTTACAAAAAAGGCAACACAAACACTTACAGGAGCTTACACACACACACACACACACACACACACACACACACACACACAGAAACAGACAGGTAAAAGTAAACGAAATTCAAATTCGGCGCCAAACTCTCTCGGGAACAACACCGACGGGGTTAGGACACACAACAACATAGTGCTCAACTCGTTTTGCAACGTGTAAAGGCGTTAGTAAAACCGATATTAAGCAAAGCATATTAATGTGAGTGTGCAGTGTCCACAGTGTTTTTGCATAAAAAGAGGAACCTATATCCAGTAATTGTAATTAGTAATACTTTTAGCTTCACAACACTAGAAATTAAAAGGGAATCAGCAAGATTAAAGTTATTTGTCAACACTGCAATACCACCCTTGAATACTGTTCTCTAACACAGAATGAGTAACTTGACATTCGTAAGCAGCTGGAATCGCGCAGCCCTACGATTCGACATTGCTCTCGATAATTATGTACCAGAGGTACCAATGGTATTCAAGTACACTCCTGGAAATTGAAATAAGAACACCGTGAATTCATTGTCCCAGGAAGGGGAAACTTTATTGACACATTCCTGGGGTCAGATACATCACATGATCACACTGACAGAACCACAGGCACATAGACACAGGCAACAGAGCATGCACAATGTCGGCACTAGTACAGTGTATATCCACCTTTCGCAGCAATGCAGGCTGCTATTCTCCCATGGAGACGATCGTAGAGGTGCTGGATGTAGTCCTGTGGAACGGCTTGCCATGCCATTTCCACCTGGCGCCTCAGTTGGACCAGCGTTCGTGCTGGGCGTGCAGACCGCGTGAGACGACGCTTCATCCAGTCCCAAACATGCTCAATGGGGGGACAGATCCGGAGATCTTGCTGGCCAGGGTAGTTGACTTACACCTTCTAGAGCACGTTGGGTGGCACGGGATACATGCGGACGTGCATTGTCCTGTTGGAACAGCAAGTTCCCTTGCCGGTCTAGGAATGGTAGAACGATGGGTTCGATGACGGTTTGGATGTACCGTGCACTATTCAGTGTCCCCTCGACGATCACCAGTGGTGTACGGCCAGTGTAGGAGATCGCTCCCCACACCATGATGCCGGGTGTTGGCCCTGTGTGCCTCGGTCGTATGCAGTCCTGATTGTGGCGCTTACCTGCACGGCGCCAAACACGCATACGACCATCATTGGCACCAAGGCAGAAGCGACTCTCATCGCTGAAGACGACACGTCTCCATTCGTCCCTCCATTCACGCCTGTCGCGACACCACTGGAGGCGGGCTGCACGATGTTGGGGCGTGAGCGGAAGACGGCCTAACGGTGTGCGGGACCGTAGCCCAGCTTCATGGAGACGGTTGCGAATGGTCCTCGCCGATACCCCAGGAGCAACAGTGTCCCTAATTTGCTGGGAAGTGGCGGTGCGGTCCCCTACGGCACTGCGTAGGATCCTACGGTCTTGGCGTGCATCCGTGCGTCGCTGCGGTCCGGTCCCAGGTCGACGGGCACGTGCACCTTCCGCCGACCACTGGCGACAACATCGATGTACTGTGGAGACCTCACGCCCCACGTGTTGAGCAATTCGGCGGTACGTCCACCCGGCCTCCCGCATGCCCACTATACGCCCTCGCTCAAAGTCCGTCAACTGCACATACGGTTCACGTCCACGCTGTCGCGGCATGCTACCAGTGTTAAAGACTGCGATGGAGCTCCGTATGCTACGGCAAACTGGCTGACACTGACGGCGGCGGTGCACAAATGCTGCGCAGCTAGCGCCATTCGACGGCCAACACCGCGGTTCCTGGTGTGTCCGCTGTGCCGCGCGTGTGATCATTGCTTGTACAGCCCTCTCGCAGTGTCCGGAGCAAGTATGGTGGGTCTGACACACCGGTGTCAATGTGTTCTTTTTTTCCATTTCCAGGAGTGTATTTTCTCCTCTGTATCTTTTCTCCTCTACACGAAGTATGGAGTCTTCCTTTACTCATCTAATTGACTTAGAGAGACGTGGCAGTAGTATGGCAAAGGGCTTCGTACAGAGGAGACACGGACCAGGAAGAACTAATGTTACACCAATCCCTTTAAGTAACAAGTTCGAGGAGCTGTCTACCACTGAAATTGTAATAGTGCCAGTGAGACTCGCTTTACTTGTTGGAAAACCTGCTGCATCTTATACTAAGAAGACACGAATGCAAAAGGGTCATCATCATCAGTTATCTGCTATACAAGCAGGTCCTTTGCCTCTCCATTTTCTGCGATCCATTGCTTCCTTCTTAAGGCTGCTGTATGTTGTACCGTCCATCATGTCATCCAGTATCTGGAATCTCTTCCTTCCTCGCTTCCTTTTCCCTTCTACATAACCTTCTAAAACTGTTTTTATCAGTCCGTCATTCTTTCTTAATATATGCCCAATCCAATTTCTTTTTCTCCTCTTTATTACATCTAGTAACTGTCTTTTCTCTCCCACTCTTCTCAGTACCTCTTCATTTTTTACTCTGTCCATCCAACTTATTCTTTCCATCTTCCGCCATGTCCAGATCTCAAAAGCCTCCAGCCTTTCTCTGTCTTTTTTCCTCATAGTCCATGTTTCAGCGCCATATAGAAGAACACTCCATACAAGACATTTTATGAGTCTCTTTCTGAGTTCTCTGTCCAGACAGCTGCAGAAGATTCTCCTTTTCTTATAAAACGCCTCTTTTGCCATTGCTATCCTTGTTTTAATTTCTGTGGTGCATTTCCAGTCGGTGTCTATCCTGCTTCCAAGATACTTAAAATTTTACACCTGTTCTAGTGTTTCTCCATTCAGCACAATTTTTAATTCCTTATATCCTCCTATTGCCAATACTTTAGGAGCCCATTAATAGTCGGCAGTTAAAACATAAGGTGAGTAATGGTACCCTTAGGAAACGGTAACAGGTGTACTCAGTGTGAACAACCGGGGCTCTCAAACAATATGAGGCTATTCCAGTGGCACTAAGTGAACAAAGTGCAACCACTGCCCCCAGAACTTATCGTGGCCGTTTGGTTCTGACTCTAGAGGAAGGCTTGAACCAGACTCAGCACGATCTGTGACAAGTTACTCCGCAATTTCTTAGAATTGCGCCATAGGGTTGAGAAGAGCAGGGTGCCCCTCAAAGTGTCATGTGTGTACTACACATCAGAGGCTGCTACACAGGTAGCTGATTGCGTGTGGCTGTGCACAAGTAGCTTAGATTAGATTACTCAGCATCTAGTCCAAATATAGCTGCATGACATCTGAAAGTAACAGTATAAGATTAATAGAAAAGTCCCCTACAGGCGTGAGTAGCAAACTCCTATTGATTATGTTCAAAACATTGGCAACACAGTGCCAGAGTTTGAAGAGCTCCTACAAAGCAGTGAGTACTATGTACAGGAGCTATCTTTTTTTTGGAGTGGTGCCATCAGCCTTCTGACTGGTTTTAAGCGGCCAGCTACGACTTCCTCTCCTGTGGCAACCTCTCAATTTCAGAGTAGCACTTTCGCCCAACGTCCTTAACTTTTTGTTGGGGGTATTCCAATTTCTGTCTTCCCCAGCAGTTTTTACCACCCACAGCTCTCTCTAGTACCATGGCAGATATTCCTTGATGTCTTAACACACGTCCTATCATACTGTCCCTTCATCCTGTCAGTGTTCTGCATACGTTCCTTTCCTCGCCAATGCTGTGGAGAACCTGCTCATTCCATCAGTCCAACTCATCTTCAGCATCCGTCTATAGCCTCACATCTCAATCGCTACGACTCTCTTCTTTTACGGTTTTCCTATAGTCCATGATTCATTTTCACGCAATGCTGTACATCAAAAGTACGTTCTCAGAAATTTCTTCCTCAGATTAAGTATGACATTTGATACTAGCCGGTCGGGGTGGCCGAGCGGTTCTAGACGCTACAGTCTGGAACCGCGCGACCGCTACGGTCGCAGGTTCGAATCCTGCCTCGGGCATGGATGTGCGTGATGTCCTTAGGTTAGTTAGGTTTAAGTAGTTCTTAGTTATAGGGGACTGATGACCTCAGCAGTTAAGTCCTATAGTGCTCAGAGCCATTTGAACCATTTGATATTAGTAAACATCTTGTGGCCACGAATATCCTCTTCGTTAGTCTGCTTTTTTTGGCTTCTTTGCTTCGTAATTAATATGTTATTTTGTTTCCAAGAGAGAAGATTTCCTTCATTTCATTTACACTTTCGTCATTAATTCTGATCTTAAGTTTAGCGCTGTTCTCATTTATGCCACTTCTCATTACTTTCGTCTTTCTCCGGTGTACCTCCAATCAGTATTATGTATTCATTAGACTGTTATCCATTTAACAGACCCTCTAAATCTTCTCTACTTTCACTGTGGATAGCAATATCATCAGTGAATGTTGCCGTTGATATTCTTTCGCCCTGAATTTTAGTCTCACTACTAAAACTTAATTTTATTTCCATTTTATCTGCTTCGACGTATAGATTGAGCAGTAATGGAGAAAGACTGCATCCTTGTCTTACATCTGTTTTAAGCCGAGCACTTCCGTCTTGGTCTTCGATTCTTATTGTTTCCTCTTGGTTTCTGTACATACTGCATATTACTTGCCTTTCTGCATAGCTTACAACTATGTTTCTGAGTATTTCAAGCATTTTGAACGATTTTACACTGTCGAATGCTTTATCTAGGTTGACAAGTCGTGTGAACGTGTCTCGATTTTTCTTAACTCATGCTCACATTATCAAGTGCAACGTCAGAGGATCGTCATCTAACAGATCTATAGTTTTCTTATCCCTCCTTCTGTATATTATTCTTGTTAGCAAGATGGATGTATGAGTTGTAACCTGGGAGTATAATAGTCATCGGCGTTTCTGTTCTTACTATTTTCGGGATTGTATGGATGATATTTTGGCAAAAGCCTGATGGTATATCTCTTCCTCTAATGATTCTTGCAACTCCGAGCTAGTGTTATCCATACCATCCGCTTTGTGTGATATCAAGTGCTACAAGGATATTTTGACTCTAATACTGAATCTTCTGTGTCTCCCATATCCCATTTTTTTCTCCTATCATGTCATCAGGCGATGCCTCTCGTAGAAGCCTTCAATGTATTCTTTCCACTTATCCGCTCTTTCCTTTGCGTTCAACGGTGGAATTCCTCTTGCATTGTTAATATCGAAGCCTTTTATTTTAATTTCACCGAAGGTTGGTTTGACTTTACTATAAGTTGAATCTATACCTCCGAAAACTATTTCTTTTCGATTTCCTCACATTGGACAATGATTTCTTTTTAGTCTTGTTCAAAATTTTTCTGCAACCATTTCGCTGTAGCTTCCCTGCAGTTGCTATTGCTTTCATTGCTAAGTGACTTACACTGCTCTATTCCTGTCTTTTCCTGAACATTTTTGTACTTCCCTTTTTCGTCCACCAACTGCACTATTTGTTCTGTTACCCAATGTTTCTTCATAGTTATCTTCCTTGTAACTACATTTGTCAAACTTCTTTTCATCTTTAGAGATTTTCATATCTCTTCAACTGAACCGCCTGCTGTGGTGTTCATTATCGCAGTATCTACAGCGTTAGACAACTTCAGATGTGGATCGTGATTCCTCAGTAGTTAAGTATCCCATTTCAGTTCACATTGAATCTTGTGGGCGATTCTCTTAAATCTCAGTTAACTCCTCAAAATTACTAAATTTTGTGATGTGTATTATCCTGAATACAATGTTACAGCCCACTATCTGATTTCCAAATCTGTCTCTTTATGATCGTTAAAACCTAAGACTGTCGCAATAATATTCTTGGGGAAAATTTAAGTGCTAGTGATAAAGGAGGTAGTTTATTTATCGCAGTAGACAGAAACTAAGATCCGGCGAAATAGAAACTGAAGCAGGGATGTGAGATTGTTTGGCCAAGACTCAGTTTCAAGGATGGGAATAAGCTTGCAACTGGATACTTCTATCGACCACCAGACTCGCCTTCAGATGTAACCGAAATTTTTAGAGGAAACCTCAGTTTGCTTGTACTTAGCTTTCCCAATCAAACCGACGTCGTGAGATGAGACTTGAATCATCCTGAAGTTAGTTGACAAAATTACTGTTTGTAAGTGAGAAACGTGTCCTGCAAAACAACACTAATCGCCTTCTCTGAGAACTAACTAAAAGAGATAGCTCGAAAGCCCACTCATTATGGAAATACACTGGATGTAATGGCAACAAACAGACCTCATTGGAGATATCCATAATGAAACTGGTGCAGGAACCTTGAGACATTTTTAGCAAAAGTGATTATCAAAGTACAAACGGTAACTAAAACAAGTAGGATTTACAAGTTCATAAAAGTAAATAAGGAGTCAGTAGCGTTATGTATCAGTGACGTACACGGAATATTTAGCTCTGCATTGGAGCATCTAGAAGAATTATGACTCAAATTTAGAAGAATAATTTACCATGCACTTGGTACACACTGGTGTGACAAAAGTGATCGGATAGCGATATGCACACATGAAGATGGCGGTAGTGTCGCGTACACAAGAGATAAAAGGGCAGTGCATTGGCGGAGCTATCATTTGTATCCATGTAATAAATGTGAAAAGGTTTCTGAGGTTATAACGGCGTCATGATGGGATCTGTCCGCCTGAGTAGTCAGCGCGACAGAATGTTAATCCTAAGAGCCCGGGTTCGATTTCCGGCTAGGTCGGAGATTTTCTCCGCTCATTGTCCAATGTGAGGGTGTTGTGTTGTCCTAATCATCATCATTTCATCCCCTTCGACGCGCAAGTCGCCGAAGTGGCGTCAACTCGAAAGACTTGCACTTGGCGAACGGTCTACCCGACGGTAGGCCCTAGTCAGACGACATTCACATGACGGGATCTAACAGTCTTTGAATGCGGAATCGTAGTTGGAACTGGAGGCAAGACACAGTCCATTTTGGAAATGTTCGAGAATTCAGTACTCCGAGCTGCACAGTGTCAAGAGTGTGGCGAGAATACCAAATTTCAGGCATTTCCTCTCACCACGGACAACAGAGTTGTCGATGGCCTCCGCTTAACTGAGTTGTCAGTGCTAACAGACGTGCAACACTGCGTGAAATAACAGCAGAAATCTATGTGGTACGTACGACGAATTTATTCGTTAAGACAGTGCGGCGATATGTGGCGTAGCTATGGCAGCAAACGATCGACGCGAGTGCCTTTGCTAACAGTACCACATCGCCTGCAGCGCTTCTCCTGGTCTCGTGACCATATCGGTTGGATCCTAAAAGAGTGGAAAACCGTGGCCTGGTCGGAGGAGTTCCGATTTCATTTGGTAAGAGCTGATGGAAGGGTTCGAGTATGGCGCAGATCCAACGAAGCCATGGGCCCGGGTTCTCAACAAGGCACTGTGCGCGCTGGTGGTGGCTTCATAATGGTGTGGGCTTTGTTTACATGGAATAGATTTGGTCCTCTGGTCCAACTGAACCGATCATTGACTGGTTGGTTCAAACGGCTCTGAGCACTATGGGACTTAACTTCTATGGTCATCAGTCCCCTAGAACTTAGAACTACTTAAACCTAACTAACCTAAGGACATCACACACATCCATGCCCGAGGCAGGATTCGAACCTGCGACCGCAGCGGTCGCGCGGTTCCAGACTGTAGCGCCTTTAACCGCTTGGCCACCCCGGCCGGCGATCATTGACTGGAAATGGTTATGTTCGGCTACTTGGAGACCATTTGTAGCCATTCGTGGACTTCATGTTCCCAGACAACGATGCCATGTCACTGCGCCACAATTGTTCGCGATTGGTTTGAAGAACATTCTCGACATTCGAGCGAATGATTAGGTCACCCAGATCGCTCGACATGAATTCTCTCGAACAGTTATGGGACATAATCGACAGAACCGATCGTGCATAACATCCTGCTCCGGCAACACTTTCGCAATAGTGGGCGGCTGTAGAGGCAGCATGGCTCAGTATTTCTACAGAGGACTTGCAACGACTTTTTGAGTCTACGCCACGCCGAGCTGCTCCACTACGCCGGGCAAAATAAGGTCCGACACGGTGTTAGGAGCTATCCCATGCCTTTTGTCACCTCAGTGTGTATACCTATGAGAACAGTTCATGGTGGAAAGGACCCTCCATGGTATAGCTCAGAAAAGAAAAAAAAGACTGCTACAATAAAAAATAGTAGGTGCATAACAAAGCGTCGGCTGAAGGGAGAGTGATGCTGAGCGAAACGTATTTGGAAGCCAAGAAGGCAATCCGTGAAACCTTCAATGACTACTATGGGAGAATATTATCAAAGGTTGTCTCATAAAATAAAAAGATATTCTTGTTATAAGTAAAGGCTGTTAGTGGTATCGAAGTTAGTGTACAGAAACTCATAGACGACGCAGGAACAGAAATTGAGAGTATAAAAAACGTAGAAATGCTGAACTAGGTTTTAAAATGTTCGTTTACAAAGGAAAATCCAGGAGTATTGCGATAAAAAATTTTAAATTTGTGGTAAGTTCTTATGGGACCGAACTGCTTAGGTAATCGGTCCCTAAGCTTGCACATTACTTCATCTAGCTTAAACTAATTTAAGCTATGGACAACACACACATCCATGCCCGAGGAAGGAGTATTGCGATAGTTTAATACTCACACCACTGCAAAGCTGAATGATATAGATATTAGTGTCAGTGGTGTTGAGAAACGGCTAAAATCACTGAAATTATTCCAGCTGCAGGTCCCGATAAAGTCCCTACCAAATGGCTGTTAGCTGCTCTTTCAACCATTATCTACTGTAGATACCCAGAATAAAAACACGTGCCCCGTAGTTGGAAGAAAGCATTCGTCTAAAAGAAGGATAGCAGAATTAAGACGCAAAACTACCATTCAGTATTCTTGACATCCATTTGTTAAAAGATGTTCTGATCTCAAACGCAATGACGCATCACAAACAGAATGAGCTTCTCCACGCCAACTAGCATGGCTTCCGGAAACGTCGATCGTATGAAACCCAGCTCGCACTTTTCTCACATGGCTTCCTGAAAGCTGTGGATAAAACCATCAGAACGATGCGGTATTTCTCGATTTTTTGATCAGCAATTGGGTCAGTACATGACTACGCTTATTTTCGAAAGTACCTTCGTGTGTGGTATCAGACGAGATTTGCGACTGGATTGAGGATTTTTTCGTAAGGAGAACCAGCAAGTTAACTTGAACGGAGAGTCGTCGACAGAAGTGGCAGTGTGTTGGGACCGTTGTTGTTCATGTTGTACATTAATGGCCTTGCAGATAATGTTAATGTCAACCTGACTATTTTCGCACATGATAAGTCGTGTGACTAGGGCTTCCTGTCGGGTAGACCGTTCGCCGAGTGCAAGTCTTTCGATTTGACGCCACTTCGGCGACTTGCGCGTCGAAGGGGATGAAATGATGATGATTAGGACAACACAACACCCAGTCCCTGAGCGGAGTCAATCTACGACCCAGCCGGGAATCGAACCCGGGCCCTTAGGATGGACATTCTGTCGCGCTGACCACGCAGCTACCGGGGGCAGACAGAAGATACAGTTATCTATAATGATGTAGCGTCCTAAAAAGCTGCACTGATATTCAGTCGGACCTTGAAGAGATTTCAAAGCAATGCAAAGACTGGCGACTTGCATTAAATGTTCAGAAATGTAAAATTTGCACTTCACAAAACAAAATAACGGAGTATCCTAGGACTACAACATCAGAGATACACTACTGAAGACTGTGAATGCACACAAATACCTGGGTGTAATATTTTCTAGACATATGAAATAGAACAATGACATAGACACAGCCGTAGGTAAAGTAGCTGGCAGACTTCACTTAATTGGTAGAATACTAGGTAATATCGGTCTAAAAAGGAGATTGCTTAAAAAAACACTTGTGCAATCCATCCTAGAATATTACGCAAGTGTTTGGGACCCATACCAAATAGGGCTAATTCAAATGGTTCAAATGGCTCTGAGCACTATTGGACTTAACATCTGAGGTCATCAGCCCCATAGAACTTAGAACTACTTAAACCTAACTAACCTAAGGACATCACACACATCCATGCCCGAGGCAGGATTCGAACCTGCGACCGTAGCAGTCGCGCGGCTCCGGACTGAAGCGTCTAGAACCGCTCGGCCGGCCGCGGGGCCCGCAGCTAGAATGATCACAGATGTGTTCGTGCAATGGGAGAATGTCACGGAGATGCTGTAAAAAATTGTGGATGCTTAAGGGTAGATCTAAACTATCCCGAGAAAGCCTACTTACAATGTTTCAAGACAGAGCTTTAGACGATGAATCTAGGAATCTACTACAGCCCCCTAAGTATCGTTCCTGTGACGACTTCTTAGACAATATTAGACTAATTACAGAGCGCACAGATGTCTTTAAAAGATAATATTTCCGGCGCTCAATATGTAAACGGAACGAGAAGAAGCCCTAATAGTTAGCAGGGTATGGATGTAGATGTAGATTCTTCCCTTTGTGAGACATGTAGGAATACTCGCACTGAAAAGGCCAAACCGATTACTGAACTCAAGGAAAAGAACTGCAGTTCACTATAATGTTCAAAATCTTTCGCATTTGACTGAATTTGCGCCTTCCTCGTATTCAAACATTAATCATTTACCTAACAAATGGTTGCCACCATGTTTCACTTACTGGATTGTCTCAGTAAAAACAAAAACTTGTCTCTTCAGAGTCGGTGGGGTTTCTGAAGCTATGGGACTTTACTGATGTGTGCTTCTCGTCTTCCTGTGCACATTGGATTACCCGTAGATTAGATACAATTTGGCATATCAACACCCAGCCTTCTGAATGCACGATTAGGCTTCGCCACAACACTTTCAGTGAAGAGGGAAAGATGTGCAGCAGCATAAACTTGTTTCTCTTCTCCATAGCATAGAGTAGAAGCAGCGTGGAATGAGGTAACAGTAGCTGATATCCAAGCTCAATTTAACTCGGTGATCAGTAGGGTTAGACCCACTGTTGCTGCCAGGGGCAAATTGTCTCCACCAGTGTACCTCCTAATCGCCAAAAAATCTATTCTACTTCTAAACTGCATAGGCACTACGTGTAAAATTTCTTTATTTGCTATCCTTCCTAGGATTGGAGTTTTAATTGTCAGCAGCATGTTATCCATCCTGTAGGCAACTGAGTTTCAGTTAGCATTACATGTCAGCAGTTCAATGTTATGAATCAATCTGCTACGGCTATGCAAACTCACTCACTTTGTTTAATCGTTTATGGGTACTACAGTGAAACAGTTCTAAAATCACGATGCATTTGTTACGTAAACTTTCCTGTAAAGTGTTTCAGTTATTAAAATGAACTTAAAACTTAATTCACACAACGTTCATTGTGAGATTTTCTTTCTCCTAACAATGCTGCTGGAAGGACCGAATATTGAGATGAACTTTACAATCTTTCCGAACCGAGTCTACCATCTGCAATCACTGCATTACAGTCTTACATTCGAAAATTCCTTATAATTGCTGCACCAAATGCTATCTTCAAGCACTACTCAAAAAAGAGAGAGAAAGAAAGAAAAAATATTATATCGATTTTCAAAAAAAATGTGTGTAATGCCACGCTAGTAGCGTCCTGGCATTTGATAATGTATTTAATCATTATATCCCCAAGAACGAATCGAAAGTTTCTCAAAAAAATAGACACATTAAAAATTTAGTTAAATTTCTCTTACTCTCGTCCGAAGTTTTATGTAATTCGTAACTTTATGTACTGTTTTAGTAAAATGTTGTGACCACTACAGAAAACGCATGACAACTAAGGTAAGACAGATAAATTTTATAACTTTCCGGTGTGTATACTCTGAGGAGTGCGAAAGGAAAAAAGAAATGGCATTTTTCGCACTAGCTGCGGCTGATCTTCAATTTTGAAATTCAGACCTTTTTTATATCATGTACTAGTGCTGAATTCGTCGCTCGCATCCATTACCCTAGTTCGTCTAAGGCGTCATGTAGTCGTACAATGTTGTAGCTCGCTCTGCTGTAAAATTAGCCATTCCTCTGGGAAGTGCGACAACAGGGTTCCGGCCTTTTCATGTAAATCTGAGATAGGAGATGACGCCGTAATTGCAGGATTAATTTGCCAGCGTTCTGCTCGCTGGAAGGCGTTGTAATTGCTATCTCTTATTAAGCGTCGCCTATGACGCAGCTGGTTAGTGTGACGTAGTTGTTGTTCTAGGATGGGTACAATTTACGTATCTCCTACAAATGACTTCAAGCGAATTGTTGAAATGATTAGCAATGTCACAGCGAGTAGAAGAGAAAGTATGCTGACTTCCTTCCTGCACCAGTGTCGCCACGACAGTCAGTTGCTCCACCTGCTACCCACGTCACGATGGCAATCGCAACGCACGAATTTTATTCTTCATTGTTGTTTCATGCCTCTCGCCCCATATGGGGGAGTGGTGTGTGATGTACTGCCAGCAACACAATAACCCGTCTTCAAGCAAAAGGCCATTACAATGTAAGTGAGAGACATGGCAATAAGAAATTAAAGATGCAAAGTTGAAAAGTCTCTAAAATCTACGAGAAGATGGTTGTTTCATGATGTTTGCATAAAAAGTATGTAGCATGGATAAATATTAGGGTAGAGTTCATTGCCTGGAAGAGGGAGTCGCTTGAAGGAGCACTGGGATAGAATGTGGAGTGTATGTAGGTGTGGGGATAATGTTATATGTTTGTAAAGGGACAGCAGGATACCTGGATTTGTGATCAGAGCGGAAACAATTGGATTATTGGAATCTAGTTTGGGGACGGCGTAGGATATGCGAAGGTGCTCGATGTGGGTGACTATTGCTGGAAATAGTAGGGGATCCATGTGGGGGAATATAAACGAATGTGGAATGCAAGGCGGACTGCACGACATCCAAAGTGTTGGAGGGACTGACAGAACGTAGGTGGAGCGGATATCGATACGATATTTACAAAGGAGAGGATGTGTCGGATCAAGGTTGTGGAGAGTGATGGAAGGGTCCAAATCCCAAGTTCGGCCAAATAGTAGCTTTCGTCAATTATGGGCTTTCTGTTGAATGGTTAATGGATGGGGTTTCTATGTCAGTTGGCGATCAAGCGTTAGTCTGAGGTATTCTAGTGTGTTAGTTAATTGGATAGGACAGTTGTAAATGGTGAGGTAGAAGTCTCAGAAATGAAAACTGCAGGTGTTTCGTCATATAATTACTGTCTTGGTTTTAGAGGGGTTGATCTGAAGGAGCTGTTGGTTGCACCAGGTGATAAAAGTGATTGAGGTGGATTTGGAGGGATCGTTGGAGTACACGCACGACCCCACTCACATCCGTACAATGTTACCAAGTCCTCCTCCGCATTTTACTGTCGGTATGTGAAAACTAAACTCAGGAACAGCTTTAGAGATTTGGATATAGTTTTCACAAATAGACAGGTCGAGTCACGAGGAAGGTTTATATGTATAATTTGTTGCCACTACATGAGCTTCGGCTCTGTTCACCAGTGGAGCTCCCGTTGCAGCTACCGAGGCGAACGAGTGCGCTGCGGACGTGGTTTCGGCCACGGACGCACAGGTGTCGCCGGTCGGTAATCGTCGTATCTCGGCCCGTCAGAAGTCACAGCTGGTCGCCCCACTTCGACGGGCTTTGGCGACAGGTAAGGATGATGAAACGAACATCACCGCAGCTTTGGCATACGGCTGTGTTAAAGGAATGACTCCTGCCTCCTCTACTACTCATGTGGAAGGAGAACAAATGCAACATGAGAACATCAGACGGAAATGGCCATCTAATGAAGCCGACCAGCACATCAATAGGAATAAATCAGCTGCAGCTTCTAACAGCAAGGATGCTACTCTTCTCACAAGCAAGAAGGCCTCCAAAAAAGCCACCAAATTAACTCGTCTACCAATTCGGGATGAAGAAGGTTTTAAGCAACCTGGTTTTAAGGAACCTCACAGAAACAGCCAATACTGGCAAGCTCGCGGCAGCATTTCCTGAAACAATCAATAATATCTTTGTACCGTTGCAGCAAGGGACCGAAGCAGTTGTCGTGTAGTTCTCGAAAATTACGTGACTCTCTACTGCTGTGTGAAGCAAGCAGTGCAGGGGTCTTCCTACGCTAAGCGGAGGACCACCACCGTGTGGCTGGGGTGATTGAAGAATGTGTAACTGGCTAGTACACTCACACCACGACGCCATAAAAACCATTCAAGTCATCTACAGAGGTAGCCCTCTCCCTAAAACAACCAAATACAGTAACAAGGTTATTAAGTACGCTCAGTCACCAAGGTGAAATCACCGCATCCTAGCCGGCCTTGGTGACCGAGCGGTTCTAGGTGCTTCAGTCCGGATCCGCGCGACTGCTACGGTCGCCGGTTCGAATCCTGCCTCGGGCATGGATGTGTGTGTTGTCCTTAGGTTAGTTAGGTTTAAGTAGTTCTAAGTTCTAGGGGACTGATGACCTCAAATGTTAAGTCCTATAGTGCGCAGAGCCATTTGAACCATTTTTGAACCGCGTCCCAACACTGCAATTCTCGTTATTGCTACTAGTAATGAACACAACCAAGGATTCTTGTAAATTACGTCAATCGTAGCACGTGACATAACCATCGAAAACTTGTTTGCTAAAAGTGAGCTCTCACAGTGTTTCGGAAGCAAAGCGATAAACCGCATTGCGCGCAACTGTACTGTGTTAGTGCACTGTGTAAAACGCGGCTAAGAACACCACATCAAGAATTGCACTCCGCGCTCAAACGAATCAGCACTAGGTTGGAAACCTCGTCTCGCACCCTTAGAAGCTCCGCATCCTCCTCTTACTACCCCGGCCCCCACATCATCTGTCCATGCACGGGATGTGCAGTGATTAATTATTCTAGTCCGTAACTGTAAATGAAATAATGTGGACTGTCACTGCAGTGCCTTTTCGAGAAAATGGGGTAATTTCCAAGAATGATTGCCTATCGAAGTCGGTGGGTCCAAATGATACATATCGAATGTGCGATCGTAAATCGATCATGGACTCCGGTGGCGGGCGTTGTGATCAATGATTTGTGATCGACATTTTTACCTGTTTTCCGTCATTCCCTTACTTGTCTAAATTACATACCTCCGCGAATTATTTGTCAGTTGCTAGGGAAAGCCAGACGATTTACGTCGTTAGTGAGTGGGATGTCTGGTGTTCTTGATGTTTCTTCGGCGGATTCTCTCACATCGAAGAATCTAATTCCATGTTTATAAAGCATAGAAAGTTGTTCGAATTTTTGCCGCAGATATGAGGTACTACTGGACGAGGAAAGAAGGGACTGCGTAGACTGTGGTGGTGCGAAGTATAAGAACAGTTTCGATGCTGAAATACCGTTACAATTTCATTGCGGACAGTGAGGAAAACGAACGAGCATCAGGAAGAATACATAGTTCGACTCCTCCAAATTATCCATCCAGACCACCGTAATGGACTTCCACATGAGGACAACACCGACGACCAGTAAGGTAAGTCATCGCCTTTGCATTTAGGCCTTACAAGTATTTTTGTAACGCTCTTCTTTTGTCGTTGCTGTAGTGACCAACGAAAACATATTCATAACACCCGCCACCAGAGTCGCATAATCGATTTACGATTGCACGTTCGGTGTGTATCGTTTGGACCCACCGACTTCGATAGGCAATCATTCTTAGAAATTACCGAAATTCGACAGGCAATCATTCTTAGAAATTACCGAAAATGGTGCTATGTTGAGTGCTGTCATTTTGATTCTGTAGTCGATAGCAGCTGCACCTCACGAGGGCTGCCGGCTGACCCTGTAGACTTAGCCAGGTCCCAACCGCTCCGTCAAATTATTTTAAAACGCAGACCTCCAGAGTATAATTTAGGCACTTCAATTGACCATTTGCTTTTCGCACTTATAGTACCGTACTCAGTTTTTTATGTTGCTGAGCAACAGTCATACAAAAATTTTTAAATGAACAAACCGCCATTTGACTGTATCGTTGTTTATTTAATTACGACCCAGATTTCGGCCTTTTATGCCATTTTCAAGTGATTGTGTTTATGTCACTAACATACATTGTAGGACATCAAGCTCAAACTTTTTCTTAATTTATGACCAATTTTGAGCTTAATGTCCTGCAGTTTATGTTAATGACATAAACTCACGTGAAAATGGCATAAAAGACCGGAACCTGGGTCGTAATTAAATAAAAAGCAATACAGTCAAATGGCGGTGTATTCATTTAAAACAGGCTTATAGTACTCTCTTAATCCGTGGTCTACTTTAACAATAACAATATAGAAATTGAGTGAAGTATTCGACGATGAATTTGAACGGGTGCCACATGGCGTCCGCCCAGAGCAAATGATAAGAACAAAAGAACAATGAAGGGAAAAAAACGACAGTATCTTTGACTAGTAATCTAAATATTTTGTCTCCCGAGTTCGAACCACATGCTACTGCTTAAAGTTTGAATAAAAATCATCAAGAACGGTGGCCAAACACTTCCGGGATAAGAGGCTACCCTTGGTCTGCCAACAGCCCCGTCAAAGAGGGCGGAGGAGCGGACATACGTTCAGGGCACTCTCTTGCCCTTGGGGCGGGAAACTGCCCCCAAAAGGTGGAATAATGAACAATGATCAACGACATGAGGATACAGAACACATTGGAAAACACTGCATTAAAAGCACATGATGTGCATCCACAGGGCTTGTGGTCTGTAATTGAAAAAGTGTCATGATTATCTCTTTATTGGCAAAAGATTCCCATTCGGATTTCCTAGAGTAGACTGACAAGGAGGAGGTGAGCGTGAGAAGAAGATTGAATAACTAACTAAAGGATAACGTTCTACAGGCTCGGATTTGGTATGCCAGGAGTTTGAACGTAGTACGGAAGCTAGAAAATCTGAAAACGGATATTCTGAGGCTCAGTCTAGATATAGGGGGAAGGGGTTGGGAGGGGTCACCGAAGTGAAAGACGATTACAAGGTAATAGTAACAGCAGCAGAAAGTGGCATATCGGGAGTATGATTCGTTACAAATAGAAAGGCAGATCAGAGACTGAGCTACTGTGAACAGTTCAGTTACAGGGTTGTTCTCATGAGAATCGACGGTTATCAACATGAACAACAATAGTCCAGGTATATTTGGCTATGTCGCAAGCACAAGATGAAGAGATAGATAAAGTGTATGAGAATATTGAACGAGTAATTCAATAAGTAAAGGTAAATTTGAATCTAATAATCATGGATGATTGGAATGAGGTCTAGGAGGAGTAGAAGAAAGGATTACGGCTTGATAATAGGAATGAGAGAGGACAAAGACTAACTGAATTCTGCAATAAATTACAGCTAGTAACAGCGAATACACTGTTCAAAAATCACAAGGGGAGAAGGTATACTTGGAAAAGTCCGGGAGATACGGGAAGGTTCCCGTTAGATTCCATCATTGTTAGGCAAAAATTCCGAAATGAGATAGCGGATTGTAAGGCGTACGCAGTAGCAGTTACAGATTCAGGTCACAACTTAGTAATGATGAAGAGTAGGCTGAAGTTAACGAGACTAATCAGGAGAATCAATGTGTAAAGAAGTGGGATACAGAAGTACTAAGGAAGGAAGAGATACTCTTGAAGTTCTTCTAAGCTATAGAGACAGCCATAATGAATAGCTCAGTAGGCAGTTCAGTTGAAGAGGAATGGACAGCTCTAAAAAGGGCAATCACAGAAGTTGGAAAGAACAACGTAGGTACAAGGAAAGTAAATGCGAGGAAACCATGAGTAACAGAAATCGTACTTCAGCTGATCGACAAAAGAAGGAAGTTAAAAAATGTTCAGGGAAATTCAGGAATTCAAAGAGACAGGTTACTGTGGAATGAAAATAGTAGGAAGTACAGACAAGCTAAGGCGAAATGGCTGCATGAAAAGTGTGAAGAAATCGAAAAAGAAATGATTGTCGGAAGGACAGACTCAGTATATAGACAAGTCAAAAAACGTTTGATGAAATTAAAAACAAAGGCGATAACACAAAGTGTGCAATTGGAATTCCATTGTTAAATGCAGAGGAGAGAGCAGATAGATAGGAAGAGTACATTGAAGGCCTCTATGATGGGCAGGAGTTGTCTGATGACGTGATGACGTGATGGAAGAAGAAACAGTAATCGACAAGAAAGGAATAGGTGATCCATTGCTAAAATCAGAATTTAAGAGAACTTTGAACGACTTAAGATGAAATAAAGTAGAAAGGATAGATTATATTCGACCAGAATTTCTAAAATCTACTTATGTTGGCGTGTAGAACGTATGAGACTGGTGACACACCAAAGCATAATTCACACAATTCTGAAGACAGATAGAACCGATAACTATGAGGATTGTCACACAATCACCTAGACAGCTTATACATCCAAACTGCTGGCAAATGTAGATAACAATCAGTATTCGTAGGTTTACGATATCACTATGCCCCAAAGCCCATGGTCATTTCTGTGAACAAGCGCATCAGTCATTTAATCTTGGGGGAAGAGCAGCTCCAGGGTGAAGTTTTTTTACGTACCTCATCAGGAAAGATGCACTTCTTAAGAACTCAAAGAGTCTTTCGTTAGATACATTTCGTAGGAACATTACGTAGTCTTCGATATGTTGAGTCCTCCAATAAAATATTCATTTGAGGCAAATAACCTCCACGTGAGGGAAGAACCGTGGCATTGGCTTTGTCTGCTGGAAGAACAAGTAAATCCTGATGTTCTCTCATTGACCAGATGGTCGTCCTTTCACGAAATGAAATGTCGCTCCGTGGCGTTGTAATTCATCCGACAGTTGAAGTCTTTGTGCCTTGCTCCTTGAGACTTGCTCCCCGGGGAATGGGTCTTTGTGTTGTCCTCATCATTTCATCATCATCATCATATCTTCGTGACAGTGGCTAGATTGGATTGTGTAAAAATTTGACTGTGTAAACATTGGGACTTTGTACGAGCGCTGACGACCGCGCAGTTGAGCGCCTCACAAAATCAAACATCATCATCATCAGTCTTACTTGTTAGTTGTGATATTGTGCCATTTTTTACCCGTGTTCCTCCAGAAGAGTCCCTGTTGTTAATTGCTGAGAAACTCGGCGATGAAGCAACTAAGTTATGTCGCCGTTTGCTGGCATCGATGTATTTCTAATTTAATGATAAATATTTTGAGCAAACTGACGGAGCGGCTATGGAGAGCCCCTTTCACCCATAGTAGCCAATTTTTTATGGAATATTTTGAAGACATGGCGCTGAGACCTTTGTTTCTTAAAGAATCCTGTTTTTGAAGATACGTTGATAATACTTCTATGGTCTGACCTCCTGGGATCGATACAATGTCCTACGATAAATACTTTTATGCAGCAAAAACAGGAAATTAAAAAGGGTATTTGAGAGGCATATGAGTTGCAGACTTCAACATTTTCGGGGAAGATTCTGGTCCTAAATATGCATATTGAAGGAATGTTACATGTACTAATTCTGATGCGCTGACGTTAATTCAGACCTGACTAAAACTCTAAAAGGAAAAGCAATTTAATTCCACATAATGGAAGAAAAATATAATGAGTGATGAAAGTAACATTCGATGTGCTGGTACCGATCCCACATCCATTTAGTTTTAGTGAGTTTTTTCTTTAGTGTACGCATGTGGAAGTACTGAATCTATAGCGTAACAGTAGGAGCACAATTCTACGACGGGCGTTCAGTAAGTTATGCAACAAATTTTTGCTGAAAGCAGGTTGGTTTTATTCAGGATTCCAATGCACCGTATTACTTCCCACTCTTTTAGCTACAAAACCCTCGCTTTCAATATAATCTCCGTTCAATGTCAAGGCGTACATCACCCCACTGGGAGGACCTGTATGCCCGCCTGGTACCACTTTACTGGTCGACGTTGGAATCAATGTCTTTCTGCATCCTTCACGCTCTGCTTCTCCTGGAGTGCATCCTTTACTGGGCCAAACAGATGGAAGTCGGAAAGTGCGAAATACACATCCTATAGGGTGGATAAGGAAGAACACATCTTTGAGCACCCCAAGTGATGTGTCAGCACTACCAACACAGCCGCCCAGTTGAGCGACGGATCACCTCGAATGAGAGTGTCCGCACGTTCCAACACTGCAGGAGTCATAGATGTGCGCGGCCGTACGGCACGCGGGAGATCGGACAGGTTTTCGAGACCTTGTTTTGATGACGACAGAAGCCTCGCCCGACGACTCACCGTGCTTTTCTCACTGCCAGGTCTCCGTAGGCATTCTGCAAGTGCCTATGAATATCTGCTACGATCTGGTTTTCCACGAAAAGAAACTCAATGACAGTTCTCTGGTTGGAACACACCTCTGAATCACACACCCACGTCACTAAGGTCGATTTGCAGTAAGATTTTGGAACATGTACTGTGCTCGAACATTATGAATCACCTCGAAGGAAACGTTTTATGGACAAATAACCAAGTCTGATTCAAAAAAACATCGTTCTTGTGAAACGCAACTAGCTGTTTTGATGATGACTGCTATCGACAGTGGACGTCAAATTCAATCCATATTTTTTTATTTCCAGAACGCATGCATAGCTATGGAGTCTCAGTTGTGTGACTGAATTCGTGATTTCCTTTCAGAAATGTCAAAATTCGTATTAATGGATTCGAGATTTCCATTCAGAAATGTCACAATTCGTAATAATTGACGAAAGTTACCGAGTGAAACAGAAGTAATTTTTGGCGTTTCACAAGGAAGTATTATAAGCCTTCTGTTGTGATCTGATCTACGAAAACGATTTAGGAGACAATCTGAGCAGTCCTCTTACATTGTTTGTAAATGGCGGTATCATTCACCGTCATGAAAAGACATCAGATGTACAAAACGAACGGCAAAATGATTTAGACAAGACTTCTGTATAATATAAATGGCAATTCACTCTAAATCACGAAAAGTGTCAAGTCATCCACATGACCACTAAAAGGAATACACTAAATTTCAGTTACACGATATCATACAAATCTAAAGGCTGTAAACTCAACTAAGTACTTAGGGATTACAATTACGAATGACTTAAATTAGAACGATCACGTAGATAATGTTGTGAGGAAAGCAAACCAAAGACTGCAATTTATTGGCAAAACACTTAGAAAATGTAACAGGTGTAGTAAAGCGACTGCTTAAACTACGCTTATCGGCCCTCTTCTGAAGTATTGCTGGCGGTGTGGGATCCGCATCAGATAAGATTAACGGAGGACTTCGAAAAAGTTCAAAGAAGGGCTGCTCGTTTTGTATTATCGCGAAATAGGGGGGAGAGTGCCACGGATATGATACAAACAAAGGCATTTCTCGTTGTGGCAGGACCTTCTCATGAAATTTCAATACCCAACTTCCTCCTTATAATGTGAAAATATATTGTTGGCGCTCACCTACGTAGAGAGAAATGACCATCATAATAAAATAAGAGAAATTAGAGCACGCACGGAAAGAGTCAAATGGTTGTTTTTCCAGCGCGCTGTTCGTGAGTGGAACGGTGAAGAAATAGCTTAAAGGGGGTTCGATGAACCCTCTTCTAGGTACTTAATTATGAACTGCAGAGTAATCACGTAGACGTAAACGTAGATGTCCGTTACAGGGGCCATTTTGAAGATTACGTACAGCGCCGCCACTTCAAGAAACTATAGGGTCTGCACCCGAAATTTGCCGACGGAAAAAGTATTTCGATTTAATTATTGAACTCCCATCGTACAAAGGGAAGGCTTGATCTTCTGACTGTATATCTACAAGGGAATTCTGGAATCGACTTATGGTTATAAATAGTGGCAGAGAGGAAGTTGATCCACAACCTGAAAAATAAGTGAGCCGAACGAACGCGTTGGCAGACAATTAGCCACCTGTCGGGAGACGTGCCGTCAACTGAAGCGGCGTGCGCTTGTTTGCAGGGTTAACTGGCGCCCGCGAGCTGCGAGGTCAGGGGCTGATGGCGCAACACTCTAACCGAATCCCGATTATTAGAATCGTACAAGTGCACGAGGCCACGGTCGAATACTTCTCGACCCAGCAGAGATGATATACACGAAATTTTGATTTCGCTGTTAGCTGCGCAGTGGTGAGGTCAAGTACAAATTCGAACTCTAGAACAGTATCGTTTATATGGCTTTTTGAAGAAGTAGTGTTGTGTTTCTTTCGTTCGAATGGACAAACCGGTATACCGCCCTGTTATGAATTTCCTTGGTTATGACGATTTATCACCTTCAGAAACGTACGCCCGTGGTAGCTGAGTGGTCAGCCGACACGGTAGCTCATCGTGTTCGGTCAGAGGGTTAGTGTGGTGTCACAGCCAGACACCACACTTGCTAGGTGGTGGCTTAAATCGGCCGCGGTCCATTTAGTACATGTCGGACCCGCGTGTCGCCACTGTGTGATGGCAGACCGAGCGCCACCACAAGGCAGGTCTGGAGATACGGACTAGCACTCGCCCCAGTTGTACGACGACTTTGCTAGCGACTACACTGCCGAAGCCTTCCTCTCATTTGCCGAGAGACAGTTAGAATAGCCTTCAGCTAAGTCCATAGCTACGACCTAGCAAGGCGCCATTAGCCTTACATAGTTTGATAGTTATCGTATAAATGTCTCAAGAAGAACGTTGTAAACCAACAAAGAATAAAGTTAAGTATTCGAGGAGCTGCATACTTTTCTTATTAGCATTCAATAGTTATCCTGTTCCAGACTTCACGCCAGTCGGCGTGTGTGTACGCGTGCCTTTCTTTCGGCTACCCGTCACTGTGGACCGGCTGCCTTAGCAGTCCACATCAGTTAGCCATCCTCTGTAACAAAAAAAAAAAAAAATGGGTGAACTGTTCAACAAAGAACCAGAGTGGATGTCATCGGACGTCCGCCCCGAACATATTCAACGAACAATATAGAACAATATGAGATCAGAAAAAAAGTGGTCAGCGCGAGGGAATGTCATACCTAACGGCTCGGGTTCAGTTCCCGGCTGGGTCGGAGATTTTTCCATTTACCGTCAGAAATTCATTTGAAACCGGCAAATCTCAGTAAGATGTCTGCTTATAATGTCTGTCTTCCTGGAGATTATTTTCGCTAAGAGGTGAATTCCGTTTTTAGAAAAGGCAGAACTCAGAACAATATTTAATTTAAAGGCGTGTTTAGCCTAGGAATCCGCCTAGAGCAGCATATTTTAAGCGATGGCTTATAAGCAGTTGCTGTTTCAGAACTCTTGAAAAAAATAATGCGAACTTAAATCTCAATAAAATGGATGTGAATAACACTGGCAAGAATCAGTTCAAATTTCATGAACGATCTGGTCAGGCAACGGAAAAAGGGCAGGTTTTGTTTTAGTAATGACGTTAAGTCGCGACATTGTGATTATTATTCACTTTATTCAGTGTCTTGCCTTTTCGTGTAGTATACGTTAGGAAGGCAAATCTCATTGCTCGCTATCCTCTGTGGAAAGCTCCACTAAGATGCGAGGCGACTGGAATGTCAAACAGTCTCCAGTATCTGTAAACTGCGATAATGACAACATTTTTGTCAGCGATATTGAAGAGATCGTGTGCTAGAAATTAATTGCTGAAGCGTGTTCATGCGGATATTGGGACTGTAAGAAAGTTGTGCTTTTGTTTACTTAAATACGTTGTAGAGAATTGTTCCATATGCGACACATATGAAGACGCTGGTATCGAAAAGAGTAAGATATATGTGTAGAAGCCAGACACAAAGAGGAAAATGGAAAGAAAAAGGGCATTTGACGATACAGCCGAGCTTGAAATAGTAATAGTTTCGAAGGAAAGGAATAATTTCGACTGAATACATTTCTGGTTATTACTGGCAGGCAAAAAATCAATGGAAGAGTTTTCTGGCAATATTGAGTTCCTAGGTAATTTTTTCTGGATGAGACAACACTGAACTATTGAAATGTGCGAGAAAACTGCAGCAGCGTTACGAAGACGACTGGAAGAATTCTTTAGTGACGTGGTTAATAATTTTAAAGTACATGTGAAGAGCAACGAAATAAAAACCTGCTCACAAAGCACTTTGTATTGAGTGTTGCGTGAAAACCACGTTCAAGAACTGTTTCCTAATTTGGAGATTGCTCTATGAATATTTTTGTCAACGGCTACAACCAAACGTTCGGCCGAGCGCTTTTCCTCAGAAGACTCAAGAATTATTTGCGGTCACACATGTCACAGGATCGGATCAACAGTCTTGCCGTTCTCTCTATGAATTCTGACATAGCACAGCAACTAGACTACGAAGATGTCATTCACGAATTTCCTACAAAGGAAACACGGCGTGAACAGCTTTGCCTGATTTGACTGTGATGAGTTCAATATGCGCGTATTTACTGTTATGGTTATGAGCTGCAGCAGTTGAAGTAATCAGTGACGTATAGATATAAGTATCGTGGTGGTACATTTATGTCAAAATAAGGGGCAGAAGTATTTAGCTCTGCCTGGGGGCGGAAAATAACTAAATTCGCTC
Organism: Schistocerca serialis cubense; assembly: GCF_023864345.2. NCBI lineage: Eukaryota > Metazoa > Arthropoda > Insecta > Orthoptera > Acrididae > Schistocerca > Schistocerca serialis. The sequence continues at coordinate 550,904,377 of NC_064642.1, forward strand.
CTGATTTAACTGTGACTTCTTTTTCATGTTTCATACGTAATTTCTGCTAATGAAACTGCCTGGCAGATTAAAACCGTGTGCCGGACCGAGATTGGAACTCAGGACCTTTGCCTTTCGCGGGCAAGTGCTCTACCATCGGAGGTACCAAAGCACGACTCACGACCAGTCCTCACAGCTTCAATTCTGCCAGTACCTCGCGTAGAGCACTTGCCCCGAAAGGCAAAGGTCGTAAGTTCGAGTCTCGGTCCGGCACACTGGTTTAATCTGCCAAGAAGTTAAATATCAGCGCACACTCCACTGCAGAGTGAAAATCTCGTTCTGGATACTTCTGCTAATGTATAACAGCAGTAAAATCTTTGTTACACTATGAACAATCGAGCTAAATTAGCATATATTGTTACTTTTCTTAAAGCTTCTTCACATCAATTCTGTAATACAAATACAATATTTATTGTTAAATAAAGATCAGCGCGTACGCAAGGTCGCCACTGCGGAGATCGTCTTCCCAACATCTCCGGCGGCAAACAACCGCAGTGGACCAAAATGAAAAAAATCCTTCTTAATGAAGAAAGTTAAATATTGTAAATAACAGCCCTTTAAGGAAAGCGTATCCAAATGTCACAGTACGTGTGTTCATGGCAGCGGCAGGAGTAGCAAGGCTACCGCCAACAATTTTGTGACGCTGCTTGGTTCTTCGTTTTCAACAATTGCGGTGTTACTTGTGGTTTTTGACTTACTATTTCATTTGCATGGGACTTGACAGCTGCGGGTTCCTCTAACGATTATATCTGGAGATCAGGATACTCTTTATTATTTATTCCTACTTTCGGTAGTATTTCTTGAATATTATTTCGCAGATTATTGTTATTCAGTGGTTCTGAAGTTTGAATTAATATCGTTGAATAGTGCCGCAGAGTAGGAATATACGTGGGGAGTTGGAAAATAAGTTTCCCCTGTCGACTGTGGTCAGAGTTGTGTGTGAAAGGAAAAAAAAGAGAATGAGACATTAAAGATAAGACATATCTTTATTTTTCTACATAATTGGTTCAAATGGCTCTGAGCACTAGGGGACTTGACTGCTGTGGTCATCAGTCCCCTAGATCTTAGAACTACTTAAACATAACTAACCTAAGGACATCACACACATCCATGCCCGAGGCAGGATTCGAACCTGCGACCGTAGCGGTCACGTGGTTCCAGACTGTAGCGCGTAGAACCGCACGGCCACTCCGGCCGGCACTACATAATTTCCAGGTACATTGAGACATTTGTCATACCGCTTTATAAGCTTCAAAATACTTCGAGGAAAAAATCAGGGCGTTGCATACGGAAGAAGCGTTGAACGGCTTGTTTGACGTCAGCATTGCTGCCAAAGCGCCTTCCCCCGAGTGTCTTCTTCAAAGCAGGAAACAGATGGAAGTCACTTGGTGCGAGATCCGGACTGTAAGGCGGATGGTGTAGGCGCTCCCAACCAAGAGTTGCAATATGGTTTTGCGTTGCCGTCGCCGTGTGTGGTCTCGCATTGTCATCCAACAGCAGAGCGCCAGATCTGAGAAGGCCAGGCCGCTTTTTCCGAATCACCTCTTTCAATTTCGACATAGTGGCACAGTACCGCGCAGCATTGTTGGTTGCATCCTCCAGAAAGTCCGGCAGAAAAACTCCTTTGGCGTCCCAGAAACGGTGAGCAGCACTTTATCTGCAGACAGAGTGCTTCTGAACTTCTTTCGGACAGGTGATGACGGATGTTTCCACTCCATGGATGCGGCCTTCGATTCGGGCGTGTAATGGTGGACCCATTTTTCATCCCCCGTCACAATCCGAAACAGAAGGTCATTGCCAGATTCATGGTAACGCAAGAGCTGTTCCAGGCTGAACACCATGCGTTGTTCCATGTGTGCCGGGGTCAGTTGGTGAGGCACCCATCGTGCTGATACCTTTCTGTATCGAAGAATGTCATGGATGATCTTGTGAGCTCGCTGATGTCCGATTCCAAGTTCTGCCACCACTCCATCGATGGTGATACTCCGGTTCGCTTTAATCATGTCATCCACCATCCTGACATGTGCATCTGTAGTGGCCGTGTGCGTCCGTCCAGGTCTCGGTATGCCCTGCACTTGCTGACCACTTCCATCACTGAATTGCTGGCACCATGTCCGCACCATTTGCCTCGACATCACACCTGACCCATACACCTCAACAAGGTGGTTATGAATTTCGATGCCTGATACTCAACGTGCCCATTCAAAGCGGATAACAGCTCTCACTTCCGCCTTTGACCACGACTCCAAATCGCACCTTCTCTCCATAGCTCCGGGAAAAGACTAAGCGGCTGGCCTCCATTTTGCGCAGGCACTGCGACAGCGCCATCTGCTTGATCGCGGTCGACCCCTACACAATGGTGTATCGGTGTCTTGCACGTCCACGTTCACCTGCCGTGTTGTCTTTCGCCCATATCACACAACTCTGTCCACAGTTGACAGAGGCAACTTATTTTCCAACTCCCCCCCCCCGTATATGAGGCGAACATTGAAACATGCAGAAGAGTTTTTTAATCAGAAACAAACATTGAACATAAACTCACGTGACTATGGTATATTTAAAGTTTGTTTGTAAGCCCCCTAGAGATTTTGTATTTAATTACACCGCTACTACAGATAAATCCGTTCAAAAGCACAAAAGCTATTCAGAAAGTAAGGTCCGATCGATCGCGAAATGGAAACCACGGCGAAAATCCTATGAAACTTTGCTCAGGTGTCATTGGACAGTGTCTCTAGTATTCCCATCGATCGCGTCACGTCGCTCTTTTCAGTTCTGAGCTCACAGTGAGTACGTAAAGTTGCCTAGAAAACAGCGTGTCCCATCAAGTATAAGTGACTGTGAGAGGTTTCACCTGATTTCATTCAGCCCACATGACTTAACTGTCACGCGTTTGCTTCTTCATGATAATTCTCGGCCGCAAACTGCAGGGCAATGAGGAAACTCCTTCAGCATTTTCGATGGGAAGTGTCTGATCATCCACCGTTCAGCCCGAACTTGGCTCCCTCTGATTTTCATCTCTGCTCAGATGAACCGCTGTCTGTGAAGGAAACATTTTGGCAGAGACAACGAGCTACAGATCAGCGTAGAGAATTGGCAGAAAGCACAGTCGGCTGCATTCTATGACGAGGGTATTGGAAAGTTGGTACAACGCTACTACAGATGTGTAAGTCGGAGCGGCGAGTATGTAGATAAGTAGCTGGGAGGTGTGGCTAACTGTTGCAAATAAAACATTTTTGATTTTCACTATGGTTTCCATTTCGCGACCGGTCGAACTTTACTTTGTGAATAGTCCCCCTATCATGAGTTACGTACATGCCATTCGTAGGCATCTCAACGTTTTGCATGCAATATATGGGGTGTGTCAAGGAAGGACGTTAAACTCCCGTCACGGTAGGACGTTAAACGCCCCCAACCCAAGGCGAAAGCGAAGGGTGCGTGGCACAGGGGGAGCTGTGTCTGAGGGACTAACCATCTGTCCCTCAACTCGCAGAGCACAAGACCAGCTGGTGCTCTGCATGCCAGCGACTTCGTTTGTCGGCGTGGGACCTCGGCGCGAGTCGGCAAGTGCACTTCGCCGCGCCCGTGGTTAACCGGGGCGTGTTCTGCCAAACCCAGGGGGTGGTGACATCGCCTGGGCCAGGTTAGCTGGGTCCAGACCGTCGAACGACTGGGTGACCGGCCCGCCACCTGAGTAGGAGCGGGTCCCCTGGCCTGCAGGTGGGAGCTCGGGCTAGTAGACGGCGAAGGACGAGAAGTGCATCCGCTTCTCCGGAGTGCGGGGTGCACTTGCCGATAAACTCTGGGAGAAATCGACGGTGACGAGGCCACTGAAGGAGACCAGGACACTGGCAACGGTGTACTGAACTCGGCGGCTTAGGGATGCCCTTGACCTAGGGACGAGGTTGGTGGGCGAGCTGCATTCTTAGTCCCCCCCCATGCCAGAGGAGCCGGTCCGGGGTAAGAGACGGGCTTCCAACCCCTTTTTTCGCTTGTCCTACACATGATGGCTACTGAAGAGACAAGCGATCTATGTGCGCCCACAAGGGCTTCGATGCTTTCTGACCCCTCCCCACAGGAAGGCCTGGGTCAGTTAATGGAGGAAAGTAATATAGAGAGACACATGAGGATCACCCAACTACTCGATCAAAATGTTAAGAATGGAAAGATCAGTCAGGCCGCTGTACTGGCAATAAAAAATGAATTAGCAGCATGGGCGATAGCCAATGCTAAGCTTGAAGGCAGACTTGAGGAGCTCGAAAAAGAGAACGATAGGCTTAGAAAACAACCAGGAAGGACATGGGCTGGCGTTGCGGCACAAGCTGCTCCAAAGGCCCAAACGACCAAAGAGACTATTGCTAAGGTCTCCAAACGGCCAGACACTGCAGTCTTTTTGAAACCACTACCCGGCCAGGACATAAAAAAGGTACAGGAAGTTTTTGCAACCGCAGTTAATCCCGTCAAGGAAAAGATTAAGATTAATAAGGTCAAAGTTACAAAAAATGTTGTCATTGTAGACGTAGCCTCAGAAGATGATAAGAACAAACTTTTAAGAAACCAAAAGCTATGCAAGTCGATTAAGTGCGAACCTCCCCGAAAGCGAAATCCACTTGTCATACTATATGATGTCCCCAAATCCATGACAGATGAGGATTTATGCGAGACTCTCTATCGGCAAAACCTTGAAGACTCTGACCTAAGCATGGAAGCATTCCTAAAGGACTTTAAACTGAGATTTAGAACTGGACCTAGGGACAGAGATGTTGTTCACCATGTAGCAGAAGTCTCAGGGGGATTATGGCGAAAACTAACGGCTATGGGCAGGGCATACTTAGGCTTTCACGCCATTAATGTGAGAGACTACTTAATAGTACCCCGCTGCCACAATTGTGGGGACATTGACCATGTACACAAATATTGTAGTAGGAAGCCGGCATGCTCCAGATGTGGAGAAGAAAACCACGTCAGAAAGGAATGTACAAAATCCGTTGTATGCATACCATGCACACGAAGGGGAAAAAAGACCTGCGGCACAACCGGGAGGAACTGCCCCACATATAAACTTCTGGAACAGCGCTTAATATCCCGAACAGATTATGGCCAATGAAAACAACCAAACCAGATCAACCAAAAGAAAGTCTCCGAGCAAGAAAAAAAGAGACGCTGAAAGGGCAGAAAATTTCAAAAAGTTCTTAAAATCTATCCAGGAGACAGTAAAAAGGGAAAACATCATGGTTGACTCAAGTATTCAGACAGATGATGAAATAAAAACCGAAGAAGTAGTGAAAATGACTGAGTCAGGAAACCTGTTCGAGCCCAAAATTCTGGTGCATATGAGTGAAAACTCAACACTCAACCCAGAAGCAGCAAGCTTCGTCATCAACAAAGAAGAAATATGCCCACAACAAATAGTCATGGTTGATCTGTGCATACAGACAGACTTAGAAGAAGAGACAGAAGACAGCTCACAGTCGGGAGAGAGTGATGGCATCACTCCGGATCGGGAGGGAACTCTCCAAATTGTTCTACAAGACAACCAAATAACAAGTACTAATAAATTGGAAGTAATCCCGAGAGTACCAGATCCGGATCCTAGAAGGATCTACCCGAACTTGGAGCTTGCCATGCAGCTTTCGCGCTTGGAGCAGCCGGCTGTCCTCACTACGGCACTCAGGCACGTCGTACGCATAGGTCACAAATATGGCAGAAAGGTCACCTTCTCGACAATGGAGGCTGTGGATAGGATTCAGTTAAAGTCAATGAATCTTCCCACCGATTTCGGGGCTCTGCGTGACCTTCTTAGAAGGGTTTTTGAGAGAAGAGGTGAAGACTTTAATATGCAGGAGATTTATGTGCAATCTGTCCTCGCAAATGGTCGAATTGCGACAGACTATAGAAAACCATGGCCTGATTGCAATTTTCACACCTATTTTCCATGACAACTGAAATCACTATAGGACAGATAAACACCCACAATAGTCGGCTGGTCATGCAGGAGCTGCGAAAGGTTGTGGAGGAGAGGAGACTGGACGTAATCTGCCTGCAGGAGCCGTACTCCTGGGCGGGACAGATCTCCTTCATGTCCACCACTTGGCAGGTAATCTCCACAGGAGTAGAGCCAAAGGCAGTCACAATAGTTACAAACAAGACCCTAAGAGCCACATGTCTAGTACAACTATCAAACAGCCACTGCAATGTGGTTGAATTACAAACCCCGGTTGGACTAATACATATCGTAAACATGTACTTCCAATACGGAGGAAATTTTGAAGAATTCTCTGACCACCTAGTGAGAACTATCACAGCGCTGCGTGGGCGCAGGGTTATTGTCACCGCTGACATAAATGCCAAGTCCCCCATGTGGTACAGCGGCACAAGGGACACCAATGGTGAGAAGGCTGAGGAACTAATCATGGCCTCCCAACTTGTGGTGGCAAATAAACCAGGTAATCCCCCAACCTACAGAGGAGGCGGAGGGCAGGGGACAAATATCGACGTCACCCTGGTAACTGCCAATGCCATTAGTATCATTGAGAACTGGAAAGTTAACGAAAATGCCACTACAAGCGATCACAACCTGATTACCTTCTGCCTCAGAGAAGAACAGTGCCGCTGGGACCTCGGATGGGAGACTCAACTTAATTATAATAGAACTGACTGGGACTGCCTGGCTCGGGAGTGTGGCATTCCGCCATTGCCGGAAGGTGACCTGGATGTAGATAGGTATGCCGAAGAACTGGTAGGGACTATAGTCAGCGCGGTCAAGGCCGCTGTGCCAACCAGGAGGAGAGCCGTGGCGGCTTCCCCTTCACCATGGTCTGCTGATCTTGAGAGTATGCGTCAGTCTGTAAGACGGGCGAGAAGGTACTACCAGCGAAGTGCCGTCTGGCAGGAGAAACAATACTGGCTACAGCTGTACAGGGTGGAAAAGGAAAAATTTCAAAAAGAATTAAAGGAGGTAAGAATAAAAAGTTGGGAAAAATATGTTTTGAGCCAGTTAGCCACTGACCCCTGGGGAATACCTTATAAGTTGGTTAGAGAGAAAATCAGGTCCCCTGCGGTCCTCTCGACGGTCAGAGACGGAGGCAGAATGACAGAGTCGTGGCAGGAAACTGCCGAAGTTCTCCTGCGCACTCTGCTGCCGGATGACGAAGAAACTGAGGAGAATGAACTCCAACAACAAATCCGCAGAGAGGATCTACAGGAATATATCAATAACACTATGGTGTACCCCTTTTCGGAGGAAGAAGTGGCAGAACAAATTAAATTACTGAAAAAGGGTAAAGCACCAGGGCCAGACGGCATAGTCGCGGAGGTAGTGCAGTTTCTTGCCCCTCAGCTAGTAACACCCCTCACAGGATTGTTCAACGAATGCCTGAGAACCGGCAGTTTTCCTAAAATATGGAAAAGGGCAAATGTCGTAATCATACAAAAAGGGAAGGACAAGGACCCTACAGAACCAAAATCCTATAGGCCAATCTGCCTCTTAGACAACTTAGGGAAATTATTGGAGAAGTTACTGGCTGACAGACTGACAGCTCACAGGATACTGTGCGGGATGAGCGACAGGCAGTTCGGCTTCAGGCCGGGGCGATCTGCGTCTGACGCAATTGCCCTGGCGGCTGAGGTCTGTGGCTCAACCCAGCACAAGTATGTGGTAGGCATCATGGTGGACATCAGTGGCGCCTTCGACAACCTGTGGTGGCCCTCGCTCTTCTCTCGCTTGCGAGAGAAGGAGTGTCCAGGGCCCCTCTATGGCTGTCTGAGGAGCTATTGCATGGACAGGGAGGTATGGCTATCATCGCCTAGCGGGAGAATCAGTAAAACCATCACGAAGGGGTGTCCCCAGGGATCAGTTCTGGGGCCACTCTTTTGGGATATTAATATAGAACCCCTCTTAGAGAAACTACAACAAAGTGAGGACGTGCTAGACGTGATAGCTTACGCTGACGACCTCCTCCTGCTGGTAGGCGGCCGAAGCCGAGAAGAACTAGAGCCAAAGGTAGAACACACAATGACAGTACTTCAGAGATGGTGCCAAGAATCCAAAATGAAAGTTGCACCACACAAATCAACGTATCTATTACTGAAAGGAAGTCTTGTCAGGAATCCAACGGTTAGAATTGAGGGAACACCAGTTCTTCGGCGACGTGAGGCCAGGTACTTAGGAATCATAGTAGATGAAAAATGGAGCTATAACACCCACATAGAACACATATCACAACGTGCATTAGAGGTCCTAAATAATCTCATAAATATAGGCCACAGGAGGTTTCATCTACCTCCATCCTTAATAAAACTTTACCATAACAGTATTTTAACGTCTTTAGTTGGATATGCCAGTGGGGTGTGGGCACACAGGCTCACGAGGGTAGTGCCTGCAGTGACTGTTAGAAGGGTGCAGCGAAACATGCTGTTGCGCTCTGTAGGAGCTTACCGAACAACACCTGGGGGGGTCCTGTTAGTAATAATAGGATTATGTCCATTAGATATAAAAATTAGGGAGCAGGGGGCGTGGTACTGGGTCTCCAAAGGGAAAATAGATAAAACCAGGGAAATCATGGGGGTACAAGTGGGGGACAAGTACTCAATAAAGAGAAGGGGGGAAGAACTTTGGCAACAGCAATGGGAAAGTGAGGAAACGGGAAGGAGGGTTTTCCAATTACTACCTAATATCAAAGAACGGCTACAAATGAGCTACTTTGAGCCAAGTAGAGGTCTGCTGCACTTTCTAACAGGTCACGGGCCATATCCGACATATTTATGTCGATTTGGCAAACAGGCAACGCCAGCGTGTGACTGTGGTGCTCTGGAGGGAACAACAGAACACGTCGTCTACGACTGTACGTTGTATGACGACGTGGGGCTAGAACTAAGAAATCAGTTACCGAATAGAGATACATATACATTACTACGACGTGCCGAGACCTTCAATGTCCTCAACAATTTGGCTAATGCAATCTCTAAAAAGATTCTGAGGGACTTCATTAGGAACCAATAGGACAAATAACAACCTGATAAAGACTCAGGTGCACCTGCAGTTGCCGCCGAGCGCGGAACTGGCCAGTTGTTACACAACTGGAATCCGCCGCGTTATCGGATTAGGAGAGCAGGAGCACCTTTCCCGGACTTGACGAACGCACTAGATTCTATAGGAACTAGATATACCGAATAATGTAGAATTAGAATACCAATAACAAATAACATAGGTAGGGACTGCAGCGAAATAACAGTATTGGCCAGCCCAGTGCCAGGGGCACGCTCGCTGGGATTAGCTCAGCGAGCAGGCCTAACAGTAGGTTTATAAACATCATCTGGCACACATGTAATCGCTGCAGAGTAGCTAGTCATAGATTAACCAAGTAGTCACGTAGCTAGATTAACCCTGTCCGTAGCTAGTGCCAATTTACAATAAAAATAATAATAATAAGCTGCATGATTTTTCAAATTTTATCATAATAGGACCCACTAATTTTGTAAGGTGGCGGGTCAATATGTATCAAACAATGTTTGCTGTTTTTTATGAGTCATTGTATCAAATTTGTTTTCAATTGAGTTAATGTTGTAGTTGTTGTTGTATCAATAAAGAGTTTTTTTTTGTTTTTTTTAAAAAAAAAAAATATATATATGGGGTGTACACCGGACCACGTGGTCTAAGAGTGCCCCATGTCTGATGATGTTGCCACGGATTTAAGGAACCAACTACCAAACACAGATACCTTTCACTTGATCAGGAATCCGATTACCTTTAACCTCATTGACGGACTTGCCAGCGAGGTATCCGCCAAGATCCTGCGAGAATACGAGGGGAGATAGAATGATTGACGAGCAATAAAAAGACATTACAAACCTATCCCATTCCGCCGGGGCGCGGATTGGTCGACCGCCGAGACATTGGGATCCGTTGCGTCCTGGATTAGGAGAGGGTGTGAACTTAGCCAACTAATTATGACCCAGTAGTTAGCTCTTAGAATATTCTTGAAAGACCTGCAGCGATTTCCAGTTAAGGCCAGCCCAGTGCCAGGGGCACGCCCTCTGGGATTAGCTCGGTGGGCACGGCCAAAAGTTGTAGGTTTGTATTTTGCTGGCACACTTGTAACGCTGCAGGGTGTAGCTTAGTAGAGTAGGGTAGAGTAGATAGTGTAGTAGGTTAAACAGTAGACTTGCCCATAGAGTAGCTAGCTTTCCATCCTGTAGTTAGTACCAATATTAAGTACACAAAAGAATAGTAAATGCTGCTTGGTAATCAGTACTTTGTATGTAATTAGGACCCACTAATGTTTTAGGTGGTGGGTTATTATGTATAATATTGGTTTTGATGAATAAAGATAAAAAAATATGGTATGAATTGCTTTTAACGTTTGAAGAGATACACGCGAGGGTATCAGTCATCTCTGCAACAAGTGCAACAAACAAGGACAGAAGATAAAGCCCAAGCTTTTTTTTAGATTTTGTCCTGCACTTTTACCTGCTGGCGAATCTGTATATTAATAAATTATACTGTTGTGATTTTGGAAAATGGCTTCCTAGCACGACAAGATGGAATGTCCACAAAACATTTGAAGCTATAACATACACTCCTGGAAATGGAAAAAAGAACGCATTGACACCGGTGTGTCAGACCCACCATACTTGCTCCGGACACTGCGAGAGGGCTGTACAAGCAATGATCACACGCACGGCACAGCGGACACACCAGGAACCGCGGTGTTGGCCGTCGAATGGCGCTAGCTGCGCAGCATTTGTGCACCGCCGCCGTCAGTGTCAGCCAGTTTGCCGTGGCATACGGAGCTCCATCGCAGTCTTTAACACTGGTAGCATGCCGCGACAGCGTGGACATGAACCGTATGTGCAGTTGACGGACTTTGAGCGAGGGCGTACAGTGGGCATGCGGGAGGCCGGGTGGACGTACCGCCGAATTGCTCAACACGTGGGGCGTGAGGTCTCCACAGTACATCGATGTTGTCGCCAGTGGTCGGCGGAAGGTGCACGTGCCCGTCGACCTGGGACCGGACTGCAGCGACGCACGGATGCACGCCAAGACCGTAGGATCCTACGCAGTGCCGTAGGGGACCGCACCGCCACTTCCCAGCAAATTAGGGACACTGTTGCTCCTGGGGTATCGGCGAGGACCATTCGCAACCGTCTCCATGAAGCTGGGCTACGGTCCCGCACACCGTTAGGCCGTCTTCCGCTCACGCCCCAACATCGTGCAGCCCGCCTCCAGTGGTGTCGCGACAGGCGTGAATGGAGGGACGAATGGAGACGTGTCGTCTTCAGCGATGAGAGTCGCTTCTGCCTTGGTGCCAATGATGGTCGTATGCGTGTTTGGCGCCGTGCAGGTGAGCGCCACAATCAGGATTGCATACGACCGAGGCACACAGGGCCAACACCCGGCATCATGGTGTGGGGAGCGATCTCCTACACTGGCCGTACACCACTGGTGATCGTCGAGGGGACACTGAATAGTGCACGGTACATCCAAACCGTCATCGAACCCATCGTTCTACCATTCCTAGACCGGCAAGGGAACTTGCTGTTCCAACAGGACAATGCACGTCCGCATGTATCCCGTGCCACCCAACGTGCTCTAGAAGGTGTAAGTCAACTACCCTGGCCAGCAAGATCTCCGGATCTGTCCCCCATTGAGCATGTTTGGGACTGGATGAAGCGTCGTCTCACGCGGTCTGCACGTCCAGCACGAACGCTGGTCCAACTGAGGCGCCAGGTGGAAATGGCATGGCAAGCCGTTCCACAGGACTACATCCAGCACCTCTACGATCGTCTCCATAGGAGAATAGCAGCCTGCATTGCTGCGAAAGGTGGATATACACTGTACTAGTGCCGACATTGTGCATGCTCTGTTGCCTGTGTCTATGTGCCTGTGGTTCTGTCAGTGTGATCATGTGATGTATCTGACCCCAGGAATGTGTCAATAAAGTTTCCCCTTCCTGGGACAATGAATTCACGGTGTTCTTATTTCAATTTCCAGGAGTGTATAACATGGAGGAAATTAGCGATTTATCTCAATGTAGTGCAAAAAAAAAAAAGATTGTCATATGTAAACTGTATCTAAAGGCGAACATTGTTTGAAAAGCGTATACCTTCAATAGACTGACTGACTGCCCCTCCGTCCGCAGCTCGTGGTCGTGCGGTAGCGTTCTCGCTTCCCATGCCCGGGTTCCCGGGTTCGATTCCTGGCGGGGTCAGGGATTTTCTCTGCCTCGTGATGACTGGGTGTTGTGTGATGTCCTTAGGTTAGTTAGGTTTAAGTAGTTCTAAGTTCTAGGGGACTGATGACCATAGATGTTAAGTCCCATAGTGCTCAGAGCCATTTGAACCATTTGACTGCCCCTCCCACTTGTCTCACAACTACACTGTTCTCTAAAAGGACTAGGTAGACGAAGTATGATAACATATCAACTAGTCGGTGGAAATGAATTTCCGGCGTCATGTTGCCAGTCATGCACAGGAAATTGAACGTCACATGGCGTGAAGTTAGCCTGACTATAACGCTAAATGGCGCTGGCCTCGCAACACGAGGCTGTTAAAGGTGGTCCACCGAGCGAGGAGGCGCAGTGATTAGCACACAGGTTTCGCATTCGGGAGGATGACGGTTCAAACCCGCGTCCACCCATTCTGATTTAGATTTTCCGTGGTTTCCCTAAATCGCTTCAGGAAAATACCATCATGGTTCCTCTGAAAGGGCACGGTCGATTTCCTTCCTCGTCCGTCCCTAATCCGATGGGACTGATGACCTCGCTGTTTGGTACCCTCTCCCAAACCAACGAACGAACCGACATGGCCAGAATCAACAGTTAGATGATGTGTCTTCATAGGCTTTCCTGGAATAATAATTCTTGGCAGGCTCCTGGAGTTTGCTGCTGGATCCTACAATCAACATAATTTGATATTTCGGTGATCCGTCTCTCCGCCAAGCACAGGCAAACGCTACTGCTGCTGACTGCTGCTGAAAACGTATCCTAAGTCTGCAGGTAGTCGCCATATACTCGTATACGCCGCCGTATCGTACACAGCGCATGCGCCGCCCATCACAGTTGCTGGCCTCCAAGACAGGCCTGGTGGCGCCGCCTTTGGTAGAACACCGGCGCCAACGATACATAGCACTCAAAGACTATCTTGAAATACTCTGACCGGCCGCACCAAAGAGCTTTTTTTATGATGCGAGACAGTACAGGGTTCCAAGTCCTGCTAAGAGGGAAATCCTTGTCTTTACTAATCAAGTTGCCTGCTGAACTAGAGACTATCCCAAAAATTGACTATCTCGTCAAATTTCATCCCGTATGCCTCATTTGACCAATGTCACGTTAACGCCTATTTCTCTGGCTGTGACGGCGATGTTACGAACCGTGCGAATCGAACATAAGCCTTCCCACAACGACACGTAATTTTGTTTCGCCAGCCTTCTTAAGGCTCGAACCATCTTTTAGAGAGCCGAGAGGGTGGACATGGTAATGTTAAAAATCATTAAAATTCTTCCAGTCATAAACGTTATGCTCCCAGTATATCAAATGTAGACCACAGATTCTTCATGCGTCTGCGGGGACGGTCCAAGCTCCAAATCCCGACGGATCTACTTTTCAGGGTACCCATTTTTCTTTAACACAGCTGTCAAATACGTAGGTTTCTGGGTTGAACGGTCCACGTCACATGTAGCATTGCTCTGTGTACCAGAGTTCTCAGGACGCCACTGAGTTTGTACGGTGGATGACAACCCAGGTAATACAAATACATGGCTGTTGATATACTTTCCGGGATGTGAGGTCGTGGTCCAAGAACTTTTCTGCTCCTTACGTTTCGTCCAGGACTGCGCTGGACTTCCTCAGAGACCCCGCTCCACTGAGTCTTACCGAAACGTAAGGAGCAGAAAAGTTCTTGGACCACGACCTCACATCCCGGAAAGTATATCAACAGCCATGTCACCCGGTCGTGAAAGCCTTCATTCTACAATACAAATACAGATCGGTAAGTGTTGGCGTTTGGTGAACACAATGTGCCAGAGTACCATCATGTTTTTTGTAATCCAGACGTCCAAAAATGGAAACATTTATCACTTTCGACCTCCACAGTAAATTTAATGCTGGGCTGAAGGTGGCTGAAGTGGTCTAAAAATCGGTTAAAAGCACCACGTCCATGAGGCCAGACAAACAAGGTATCGCCCTGGTACCTCCAGAAGCACATTGGTTGCAAAAGCTGTAGTCCTCGTTGCCCTATCCTAGGAGTCCTCCATGAATAAATTGGTGGCTATGGGCGATAAAGAACAACCCATAGCCACGGGCCGCGCTAGGGCACGAGTGCCAAAGCGCTCGGCCAACGTACACGTTTCCCCAACCGCCAAGATACGCAGTCTGAATGTGAGGAGGGGGAAGAGGGGAAAACTGCGAACGTGCCGCATTTAAATGGCATTATTGTCGCACTGCATACTACTTGGTTTTTACGTCACATTTCTCAACAACATAGATCACAGACAAAACAAATTTTCGGCATTATCTAATTATTTTTGGCGCGCTGAAGACATAATATAATTTTTGTGCGGTATAAATTGCCGACATACAGAAAGACACAGACAATTTCATAGAGTTTCGCACTCCAGTTGCCACGTAATCATGACTTATTTAGTTTCATTATCGAAAAAACGTAAAAAAAAACAGTATTACGTTTGAGCCCATAGGCGTATCACGGCATTGCACTGAACAGATATTTGAATATCGTGCAGAGGCAGTTGAATTTAGTGAAACTAAACTTCTAATTGTTGTTGTTTATAGGTCCCCTAACTCTGACTTCAGAGAATTTCTGTTCAAGCTAGAGAGGGTTCTTGATTCACTTTATAGAATGTGCCAGAAATTATTTATATGTGGTGATTTCAATATTAATTTTGTACATGATGGTGCAAGAAAAAGGATGTTGGTAGATCTCCTAAATTCATATGATATGATGCAAACCGTGTTTTTCCAACTAGGGTGCAGGAGAACAGTAGGACAGCCATTGACAATATTTTTATTCATTCTTCATTTCTAGATGGGCATTCTGTTAGTGAAAGGATGAATGGCCTGTCAGACCATGACCCACAAATTTTAACACTAAAAGGCTTTTGAACTCAAACAAATGTCACCTATAATTATAAACTGTGTAAGAAAGTTTTTTAAATATCGTCAAGGAACAAGAGTGGCAGGATGTTTATAGTGTCGAAAACATAGATTACAAATATAATGCTTTCCTTATTACATTTCTCATGCTCTTTGAGAGCTGCTTTGCATTAGAACGTTCTAAATGGGATACTAGCAGTAAAAGGCAGCCTGCGTGGCTGACTAATGGGATAAGGATATCATGTAGAACAAAGCGGGAATTATATCAAAATGTTAGAAGTAGTCACATTCAAGTTACAGTATCCCATTACAAACAGTACTGTAAGGTGCTTAAAATGTTATTAGGAAGGCAAAGAGTATGTGTTACGCAAACAGATAGCTAATTCGCCGGATAAAATTAAAACCATATGGTCAGTTGTGAAGGATGCGTCTGGTCAATAGCACATGGTCGACGATATAAAATCAGTTCGTTGTAAAAATATTTCTGTTACTGATAAATCAGATATATGTACAGTATTTAACAATCATTTGCTGAGCATTGCTGGTAAATTAAATAAAAATTTAGTTTCTACAGAGAATCATATAACTTCCTTGGGAAATGCCTTTCCGAGACTGATGTATGAAATACTCCTCTGTGATACAGACAAGGGGGATATTGAGTCAATAACTAAATCACTGAAGACTAAGGACTCTCATGGTCATGATGGAGGGCTTAACAGAATATTAAAGTATTGAGTTGCACGCGTTAGCCCTGTATTTAGCCATATTTGTAATTTTTCCTTTAGATATGGTCAGTTACCTGAACGATTAAAGTACTCAGCAGTAAAGTCGCTTACCGAGCGATGTGGCGCAGTGGTTAGCACACTGGACTCGCATTCGGGAGGACGACGGTTCAATCCCGTCTCCAGCCATCCTGACTTAGGTTTTCCGTGATTTCCCTAAATCGTTTCAGGCAAATGCCGGGATGGTTCCTTTGAAAGGGCACGGCCGATTTCCTTCCCAATCCCTCCCTAACCCGAGCTTGCGCTCCGTCTCTAATGACCTCGTTGTCGATGGGACGTTACACACTAACCACCACCACCACCAGTAAAGTCGCTTTGTAAAAAGGGAGAAAAGGATAATGTAGAAAATTTTAGACCTATTTCTATACCATCAGTCTTTGCTCTAAGGTTATTGAAAATGTTGTGTATGTAGGGAAATTGATCATTTTATATCACACGATTTGCTATTAAATTTACAGTTCGGCGTTAGAAGTCGTTTAACAACTGAAAATGATATTCTCTTTTCTCTGTGAGGTACTGGACGGGTTAAACAAAAGGTTTCGAACGCTAGGCATGTCTTTTGATCCAACTAAGGCGTTTGATTGTGTTGATCACAATATATTGCTCCAGAAGTTGGACCATTACGAAATTCGGGAAGTGGTTTACAATTGGTCCACCTCTCAACAGACAACAAAAGGTCACTATTCACGGTGTTGAGATGGCTGTGAAGTGGGGTCTGAGTGGGGTATGGCCAAATGGGGGGAGGGGGGGGCATGCCCCAAGGATCAGTGTTGGGGCCACTCCTGTTTCTTATTTGTATAAATCATATGCCCTCCAGTATTATGGGTAACTCTAAAATATTTCTGTTTGCTCATGGCACTAGGTTGGTAGTAAATGATGTTGTGTGCAACATTGGCTCGGTTTCAAATAGTACAGTTTATGACATAAGTTCATGTCTTGTAGAAAATAAACTAACGCTAAATTACAGTAAGACTCAGTTTTTACGGTTTCTAACACAATTCAACAAAACCTGACTTTTTAATTTCACGTTTGGGTATATGATTAGTGAACCTGAACAGTTCAAATCAAGGTGTTCAGATAGATAGTAAACTGTTGTGGAAAGGCCACATTCAGGATCTTATTCACAGACTTAATGCTACCACTTTTACTATTCGAATGGTATCGGAAGTAAGTGATAGTTCGCCTCGAAAATTAGTCTACTTTGCTTATTTTTATTCGCTTATGTCGTATGGTATTATAATTTGGGGTAACTCTTCTTATTCTAAAATGATATTTTTGACTCAGAAACGGGCGGTTCGGGCATTAAGTGGTGTAAGTTCGTGAACCTCTTGTCGACCCCTGTTCACGAGTCTGGGTGTTTTGACATTGGTTTCCTTACTGTCATTTCGTGTTGGCAGCATAAGCTTATGCCCAAGAATAAGCAGCTTTCACTCAGTTAATACTCGGCAGAAATCAAACCTGCATTTGGATCGGACTTCCTCAACTCTTGTGCAGAAAGTTGTGCAGTATACTGCTGCATCCATTTTCAATAAACTACCACAAAATTCATAAATATTAGCAGTAATCCGCGCGTTTTCAAATCGAAACTGAAGAGTTTCCTCATAGATCACTGCTTCTATTCTGTCGATGAGTTCTTTGAAAAATTAAACTGATTCTCGTTTTATTGTTGATTGTATTTACTTAAATATATGACTTGACTTTTTTCTTGTTCACAAACACTTTATTTTTATCTGTTATTACTTTTATCTTGTAATTTCATGTACTGACACGTTCCATGACCTTGGAGATTTGCTCCTCAATGTGGCCCTACGGAACGTGAAGTGTAAATAAATAAATAAATAAAAAAGGTATTTCACACCAGTATGTCGAAGTAGTCCTTTATCACCCTCATTACGGAGACTTGGAAACTTTACCCGAGGAAAGTAATGTAGACGTCCTGGATAGTTTAACGTACAAGGATTTATTATGAAAACTGGAATTCCCTAGCAGGTTAGTCAGTTACATCTGCAAATGCACAGGGGTGCTGTCAACTGAAACAGCAAACAGTCTTGAAAGCAGCTCGGAAACTGAAGTAAGATTGACAGTGTCCTCAAAATCTTTATAAACCTATCCTTGTAATTCTTTGGGCATCACAATGGACTCTTCAGACCTCGCGTTTTCTTTAATGCCAGTGAGCATAGGATACTGGACTGTCTTTGTTAGAATGTGTCCCTTCTACAACACGATTTTCTTTTTAAATTCATCCCATCAAAACAGAAAGACGTTCCCTTTCAATGTCTTCCTGTGGGCAGCGTGCAGTCAAGTCCACTTAAAATGGGTGCTTTCTAAATGCTTGCTGATTGGTGGGCATAGATTTGCTATCTCAAGGAAATTTATTATATTTGAACTGATAATATGCTCAAGAATTCTGCAACAAACCGATGTTAGGAATACCTGTACTGATCTGTAATTATGCGTATGTATGCCGTCCTTCACAACTTTGGTACGCACGTACCTAAGGCGTATGGTACAACGCTTTTGAGCACTGTCCAATTATGATCCACATTTTCATTTGCAGAGTCGAATATTTTACTTCGATAGCCCATCACTCTCGCAAAGAAAAAAAGAAAAAAGTCCTGCTTGTGATCATGTGGATTCTGTTTATGAGTTGATATCTTCCTGCTAGGATCATGAGAGTCACGCCACGAGAAGTTCACTGTCAGATGGGCGAGGAGCACGGTAAAAGATACATAAGCATGCGCAACATGAGCAGGAAAGTCCTGTGGCAGTCTCCAGCCAGTTCATTGAAAGCGTGGTAATTGGACCAATGCTGGTAGTTCAGGCTGTAGCGTTGTCGTCATCTAATCTGCCTACAAGCTGATGTGACTTCTCCTGGCGTGAGGGTAGTATCTTGCTCTTCTATGTTTCATTTTTTGAATTACTAGGTGACAAACTCGGCATTACACGGTTATTCATTTTGCCAGTTTTCTGTTACTAACGAAAACAAAAACAAAAAAGGAACTGCGTTTGTAGTGTAATATCTAAAAAATTTTAATTTCCATGTATTCATGAAAACACCTTTGAAATTACGTAACGGATTCTTTACGAAGCAGCTGCGCTTAGTCTACAATGTTATTTTGTAAACGGCTCTATGGCAATCCCCCTTCATAGCTTTATAGACGATTATTGTGTTCGCCTGCAACCGTCTCCGCGCTTCGCAGTTGAAAGCTGCCAAAATAGCTGCCAGGTATCAGGGATTTCCTAAAGTTGACTCGACTAGAGAAGTGTCTTACAAGGGAACCTCCCCATCACATCCCCCTCACATTTAGTTATAAGTTGGCACAGTGGATAGGCCTTGAAAAACTGAAAACAGATCAATCGAGAAAACAAGAAGAAGTTGTGTGGAACTATGAAAATAATAAGCAAAATATACAAACTGAGTAGTCCATGCATAAGATAGGCAACATCAAGAATACTGTGAGCTCCGGAGCGCCGTGGTCCCGTGGTCAGTGTGAGCAGCTGCGGAACGAGAGGTCCTTGGTTCAAAAGTCTTCCCTCGAGTAAAAGTTTACTTTCTTCATTTTCGCAAAGTTATGATATGTCCGTTCGTTCATTGACGTCTCTGTTCACTGTAATAAGTCTAGTGTCTGTGTTTTGCGACCGCACCGCAAAACCGTGCGATTAGTAGACGAAAGTACGTGCCTCTCCAATGGGAACCGAAAGCATTTGATCGCAAGGTCATAGGTCAACCGATTCCTCCACAGGAAAACACGTCTGATATATTCTATACGACACTGGTGACGGCATGTGCGTCACATGACAGGAATATGTTGTCGAGCCACCTAACTTGCACACTTGGCGAATGGGCAAAAAGATTCTTCTACCTTGCCCGATTTAGGTTTTCTTGTGAATGTGATAATCACTCCCAAAAAAGTGATGAAAACATAAGAGTTTGTCACATAAACTGCAACAAATGAATGCAACAGTTTCACAGTCGCACAGTTTTCCCTGTGCTCTGTCAAATCATATATTTTTAACGTTTTCAAATTTTTCCGTGTGTAGACCGTCAGTTACCTCACATCAGGCGGACGGACGGACAGATAACAATTGTCTGAAAATAAAAAATTAAACTTTTCACTCGAGGGAATACTTGAACCAAGGATCTCTCGCTCCGCAGCTGCTCACGCTAACCACGGGACCACAGCGCTGCTGAGCTCATACAATCATTGATGTTGCCTATCGATTGATCTGTGTTCAGTTTTTCAAGGCCTATCCACTGTGCCAACTTATAACTAAATCTGAGGGGGGTGCGATGGGGAGGTTGCCTTGTTAGTAGCAAAGAATAAATGTATTAAAAATTCGAGCATGATGTGACATTTTTTCAATCTTCTTAGTGTTTATGACCTCATATCTCTTGAGCTATGTGTCGTACAGTGGTATATTTGAGTATGTACATTCAGCGACGGCCGCGCGGGGTAGCCGCGCGGTCTCTCGCGCCTTGCACGGTTCGCGCGGCTCCACTCTATGGAGGCTGGAGTCCTCCCCTCTGTCATGGGTGTGTGTGTTGTCCTTAGCGCAAGTTAGCTTAAGTTAGATTAAGTAGTGTCTAAGCCTAGGGACCGATGTCCTCAGCAATTTGGTCCCGTAGGAACTTACCACAAATTTCCAATTTTTCCATTCAGCGATGTATATGGATACTGTCTACGAAGTACACTACTGGCCTTTAAATTGCTACACCAAGAAGAAATACAGATGATAAACGGGTATTCATTGGACAAACATATTATACTAGAACTGACATGTGATTACATTTTCACGTAATTTGGGTGCATAGATCCTGAGAAATCAGTACCCACAACAACCACTTCTGGCCGTAATAACGGCCTTGACACGCCTGGGCATTGAGTCAAACAGAGCTTGCGTGGCGTGTACAGGTACAGCTGCCCGTGCACCTTCAACACGATACCACAATTCATCAAGAGTAGTGACTGGCGTCTTGTGACGAGCCAGTTGCTCGGCCACCATTGACCAGACGTTTTCAATTGGTGATAGATCTGGAGAAGGTGCTGGCCAGGGCAGCAGTCGAACATTTTCTGTATCCAGAAAGGCCCGTAAGGGACCGGCAACATGCGGTCGTGCATTATCCTGCTAAAATGTAGGGTTTCGCAGGTATCGAATGAAGGGTAGAGCCACGGGTCGTAACACATCTGAAATGTAACGTCCACTGTTCAAAGTGCCGTCAATGCGAACAAGAGGTGACCGAGACGTGTAACCAGTGGCACCCCATACCATCACGCCGGGTGATACGCCAGTATGGCGATGACGAATACACGCTTCCAATGTGCTTGCACCGCGATGTCGCCAAACACGGATGCGACCATCATGTTGCTGTAACAAAACCTAGAGTCATCCGAAAAAATAACGTTTTGCCATTCGTGCACCCGGGTTCGTCGTTGAGTACACCATCGCAGGCGCTCCTGTCTGTGATGCAGCTCAAGGGTAAGCGCAGCCATGGTCTCCGAGCTGATAGGCCACGCTGCTGCAAACGTCGTCGAGCTGATCGTAAAGATGGTTATTGTCTTGCAAATGTCCCCATCTGTTGACTCAGGTATCGAGACGTGGCTGCACGATCCGTTACAGCCATGCGGATAAGATGCCTGTCATCTCGAATGCTAGTGATACGAGGCCGTTGGGATCCAGCACGGCGTTCCGTATTACCCTCCTGAACCCACCGATTCCATATTCTGCTAACAGTCATTGGATCTCGACCAACGCGAGCAGCAATGTCGTGATACGATAAACCGCAATCGCGATAGGCTACAATCCGACCTTTATCAAAGTCGGAAACGTGATGGTACGCATTTCTCCTCCTCACACGAGGCATCACAACAACGTTTAAGCAGGCAACGCCGGTCAACTACTGTTTGTGTATGAGAAATCGGTTGGAAACTTTCCTCGTGTCAGCGCGTTGTAGGTGTCGCCACCGGCGCCAACCTTGTGTGAATGCTCTGACAAGCTAACCATTTGCATATCACAGCATCTTCTTCCTGTCGGTTAAACTTCGCGTCAGTAGCACGTCATCTTCGTGGTGTAGCAATTTTAATGGCCAGTAGTGTATGATGCGAATAAAATTGGTAGTAAAGAAGAAATAAATTTATACGTCAAGCATGATGTGGCAATTTTTCATGCATCTCATTGTGATAGCTATGTAGGTCTTATACTGAAGTGCCAAAAAATCTGGTATAGGCATGTGTATTCAAATGCAGAGATATGTAAACAGGCAGAATACGGCACTGCGGTCGGCAACGCATGCACGGCAAGTGCATGGCGCAGTTATTAGATCGGTTACTGCTGCTACAATGGCAGGTTATCAAGAGTATTTGAGTTTGAACGTGGTGTTATACTCGGCGCACGAGCGATGGACACAACATCTACAGGGTAGCGATGAACTGGTGATCTTCCCGTACGACCATTTCATGAGTGTACCATGAATATCAGGAATCAGGTAAAGCATCAAATCTCCGTCATCGCTGCGGTCGGAAAAAAATGCTGCAAGAACGGGACCAACGGTGACTGAAGAGAAACGTTCAAAGTGACAGAAGGGCAACCCTTCCCCAAAATGCAACAGATTTCAATGTTGGACCATCAAAAAGTGTCAGTGTGCGAACCACCTAACGAAAAGTTATCGATATGGGCTTTCGGAGCCGATGCCCCACCCGTGTACCCTTGATGACTGCACGACACAAAGCTTTACGCCTCGGTCAACACCGACCTTGGACTGTTGATGACTGGAAACATGTTGCCTGGTCGGACGACTCAGGTTTAAAATTGTATCGAGCGGATGGACGCGTACGGGTATGGAGACAATCTCATGAATTCATGGACCCTGCATGTCAGCTGAGAGCTGTTGTAGCTGGTGGTGGGTCCGTAATGGTGTGGGGCGTGTGAAGTTGGAGTGATATGGACCACTGATACGTCTAGAAACGACAATGACAAGTGACACTTACGTAAGCATCCAGTCTGATCATCTGTATCCATTCATGTCCATTGAGCTATTACGACGAACTCGGGCAATTCCAGCAGGACAATGCGACACCCCACACGTCCATGATTCCTACAGAGTGGCTCCAGAAACACTCTCCCCAGTTTAAACAATTTCGCTGGCCACCAGACTCACCAGACATGAGCATTATTAAGCATATCTGGGATGCCTTGCAACGTGCTGTTCGGAAGAGATCTCCACAGTTCTACAGGATTCATGGAGTCAGTTCCCTCCAGCACTACTTCAGACGTTAGTCGAGTTCATGATATGTCGTGTTACGGCACTTCTGCGTGCTCACGGGGCCCCTACACGATATTAGGCAGGTGTACCAGTTTCTTTGGCTCATCAGCGTATATCCACATCGACTGTTGTCTGATAGTAGGGGATATGTGTGCCGAGCTTGTAATATATATTGATGCCCATACACCTACGCATGATGACACCGAGCGAGGTGGCGCAGTGGTTAGCACACTGGACTCGCATTCGGGAGGACGACGGTTCAGTCCCGCGTCCGGCCATCCTGATTTAGGTTTTCAGTGATTTCCCTAAATCGCTCCAGGCAAATACCGGGATGGTTCCTTTCAAAGGGCTCGGTCGACTTCCTTCCCCGTCCCTTCCTAATCCGATGAGACCGATGACCTCGCTGTCTGGTCTCCTCCGCCAAACCAGCCAGCCAGCCAGCATGATGACGTTTTATATCGCTAACCTCTCTTATCAGATGTACTCGGGGCGACGTAAAGAAGCAGCTACTTGTGCACAGAGGTGAGACAGAGGTAGCAGCTCTGCCCTCTGCTGACTGTGGCGACATTCGGAGAGACTATCGGAAGCTGCTGGACAGGGTGCTTCCGAGCTGCGCTCAGCTAGACGTGGCGGTGCCGGCGGGCAGCGTAACGAATGCAAATTGCGTTTACTTTGTGCTTCGGGTTTCGAGTTTCCCGGCGCGTCATGCATTATTCACGCAGACGAGCAGAGGTTACGCAAACCCGTTCCAGAAACAGATTACCTCGCACGCTGGACTGTGTAATGGGAATCGTGCAACTGACACTCTTCGCCCAGCGAGAGCCGCGCGCTCGCTAAAGTGTCAGATATACGGCGCTTCGGCTTCGCCGATTAGTAACCGCGGCGTTTACCACCGCTTTGATCGAGTCGTGATTCTTGAGCGCTCGTAAATACCGAGTGTGGTGATGCTAACAACTTCAAATAAACTGATCAAGATAACAAACACTCAAGAATTACCAGCTTGTAAAAATTACCGAACAACTGCTGCAAAACAATGTTTTCTATATGACACTGGAGGTAAAAAATATCCGATGGCAGGGGCAGAAATATGGGCTTAACCAGGGTACTATCGTGATCCCTCTCCTGTTCAACTTGTATATCAGTGACTAACCGACTTCAAACTACATGGCACACTTCCTGTACGATTACGATTTGGCCATGAGTGCTACGGACAGGGGTGTCAAACTGATACCACATTTTCACATTTCCAGAAAGCTTTTGATAACTTTCCTCACAAGCAACTTCTAATCAGATTGCATGCCTATTTTCTATCGTCTCAGTTGCATGGCTGGATTCGTGATTTCCAGTCACGATTCTCACAGTACGTAGTAGCTGACGGAACTTCACCGAGTAAATCATGAGTAATACCTGGCGTTCCCCAAGGAAGTGTCATAGGCCCTCTGCTGTTCCTGCTCTACATAACCGATTCAGGTGAAAATCTAAGCAGCCCTCTTAGGTTGTTTGCAGATGATGTTGTCATTTACCGTCTTATAAAGTCATCACATGATCAAAACAAATTGTAAAATAATTTAGACGAGATATCTGCATGGTGCAAAAATTGGCAACAGACTTTATACGAGGGTAATCCTAAAAGTAAGGCCTCCTATTTTTTTTAATTACATGGACTTGTTTATTTCTACAATGGTTTGCATCAGTTTACCGCTTGAACATTTAGCTAGTTTTCGACATAATCAACAATTCTGTCGATGCATTTTTGTAGACGCTGTGGCAGTTTTTGTATCCCCCTGTCATACCAGCTCGCAGCCATGCTGTTCAGAAAGTTATGAACCTCTTCTTTCACCTCGTCGGAGCTGAATCGCTTTCCGGCCAAATGTTATTTTAACCTAGGGAACAGGTGATAGTCACTGGGCGCAAAGTCAGGACTGTAGGGTGGGTGGGTGATTATGTTCCAGTGAAACTGTTGCAGGAGAGCAACGGTTTGCCGAGCGATGTGTGAGCGAGCATTGTCATGGAGAATGTGTGCGCCCTTGCTTAACATTTCTCCTCTCCGGTTCCGAATTGCCCATTTGAGTTTTTTTCAGATCTCACAGTACCTGTCAGCGTTAATTGTGGTCCCATTGCGCGCAAAGTCGACCAATAATACCCCTTTCCGATCCCAAAAAACGGTTGTCATGGCTTTATGGGCACACTGTGTTTGTTTGAATTTCCACGGCTTTGGCGAAGAAGGATGCCGCCACTGGCGTGATTGTTGCTTGGTCTCAGGTGCAAAGTGGTATGCCCAGGTTTCGTCACCCGTGACAATTGAGTCCAGAAAGTTGTCCTGTTCGGTTGCAAGGTGGTGAAGAAATGCGCGGGAAGCATCAACTCGTTGCCGCATGTGGTCTTCAGTCAGCATGCGTGGCACCCATCTTGCGCACACCTTCCGGTAGTTCAATGTTTCCGTTAAAATTCTGTGAGCGGTGCTTCGGGGAACTTCAGGAACCAACGTGCAGAGATTATCCAGGGTGATCCGCCGATTTTCACTCATGATTTGCTCAACCTTCAACACTGTCTCCTCAGAAATTGTCTCCTGCTCCCTGTTCGTGGTGAATTTCGGTCCGACCAGCTGCAAACTCTCTACACCAGTCACGAACATTTTTGACATCCATGCACGTCTCACCATACACTTCCTTGAATTGTCGATGAATTTCAATCGGCGCAGTGCCCTTTGCGTTCAAAAACCGAATAACTGCGCGCACTTCGCACTTGGCGATAACATCCAACAGGAGCTCCATTCTCAACGGCTGCCAAGCCAAGACTGAGCGCCTCAGCGCGGCGTGCGCATGTTTACACACAGCGCGTGAAGCATTCTTCATAAAAGTGTGACCAACTGTCACACAGAGTTCAAAAATGAGTGTGAAAACTTATGGGACTGCTAAGGTCATCAGTCCCTAAGCTTACACACTACTTAACCTAAATTATCCTAAGGACAAACACACACACACACCCATGTCCGAGGGAGGACTCGAACCTCCGCCGGGACCAGCCGCACAGTCTATGACTGCAGCGCCTTAGACCGCTCGGCTAATCCCGCGCGGCACAAACAGAGTTCTGTACTTATAAAAAGAATAGGAGACCTTACTTTTGGGATTGCCCTCATATAAGAAAAGCGTGAAGTCGTGAAAGGAATTCGTTAAATTTCGGTTACACGATAAATCACACTAACCTGAAGGCCGTAACTTCAACTAAATATTCAGGAATTACAATTATGAATGACTTATATTGGAACGATCACGTAGATAATGTTGTCGGAAAGCACTTGGAAAATGCAACAGATCTACTAGAGAGGCTGCTTACACTACGCTTGTCCGCCCTCTTCTGGAGGATTGCTTTGGGATCAGCAACAGATAGGATTGACGGGGGACATCGGAAAAATTCAAATAAGGGCAGCTCGTTTTGTATTATCACGAAGTAGCAGAGCGAATGCCGCAGAGATGCGCTGTTGGAGAGCGGAGCGGTAGAGAGAGTGAAGGTGGTTCGATGAACGCTCTCCCAGGTACCTAATTTGAATTGCAGATTCACACGTTGATCGGTGCCTGTCATTAAAACAAAGGTATTTTTCCTTCAGGCACGATCTTCTTGAAATTAGAATAACCAACTTTCTCCTCAGGGAGTGAAAATATTTTGTTGAGGCCCACCTACAAAGGGAGAAATGATCATCATAATAAAATAAGAGAACTCAGAGGTCGCACGGAAAGATTTAAGTGCTCCATTTTCCCGTTCGCTCTTCGAGAGGATTGGAAAATTGCGCAGGTCGCAACAGTGTTTAAGAAGGGTAGTAGGAGTAATCCATCGAACTACAGACCTATATCATTGACGTCGGTTTGCAGTAGGGTTTTGGAGCATATACTGTATTCAAACATTATGAATCACCTCGAAGGGAACGATCTATTGATACGTAATCAGCATGGTTTCAGAAAACATCGTTCTTGTGCAACGCAGCCAGCTCTTTATTCTCACGAAGTAATGGCCGCTATCGACAGGGGATCTCAAGTTGATTCCGTATTTCTAGATTTCCGGAAAGCTTTTGACACCGTTCCTCACAAGCGACTTCTAATCAAGCTGCGGGCCTATGGGGTATCGTCTCAGCTGTGCGACTGGATTCGTGATTTCCTGTCAGGAAGGCCGCCGTTCGTAGTAATAGACGGCAAATCACCGAGAAAAACTGAAGTGATATCAGGTGTTCCCCAGGGAAGCGTCCTGGGACCTGTGCTATTCCTGATCTATATAAATGACCTGGCTGACAATCTGAGTAGTTCTCTTAGGTTGTTCGCAGATGATGCTGTAATTTACCGTCTAGTAAGGTCATCCGAAGACCAGTATCAGTTGCAAAGCGATTTAGAAAAGATTGCTGTATGGTGTGGCAGGTGGGAGTTGACGCTAAATAACGAAAAGTGTGAGGTGACCCACATGAGTTCCAAAAGAAATCCGTTGGAATTCGATTACTCGATAAATAGTACAATTCTCAAGGCTGTCAATTCAACTAAGTACCTGGGTGTAAAAATTACGAACAACTTCAGTTGCAAAGACCACATGGATAATATTGTGGGGAAGGCGAGCCAAAGGTTGCGTTTCATTGGCAGGACACTTAGAAGATGCAACAAGTCCACTAAAGAGACAGCTTACACTACACTCGTTCGTCCTCTGTTAGAATATTGCTGCGCGGTGTGGAATCCTTACCAGGTGGGATTGACGGAGGACATCGAAAGGATGCAAAAAAGGGCAGCTCGTTTTGTATTATCACGTAATAGGGGAGAGAGTGTGGCAGATATGATGCGCGAGTTGGGATGGAAGTCATTAAAGCAAAGACGTTTTTCGTCGCGGCGAGATCTATTTACGAAATTTCAGTCACCAACTTTCTCTTCCGAATGCGAAAATATTTTGTTGAGCCCAACCTACATAGGCAGGAATGCTCATCAAAATAAAATAAGAGAAATCAGAGCTCGAACAGAAAGGTTTAGGTATTCGTTTTTCCCGCGCGTTGTTCGGGAGTGGAATGGTAGAGAGATAGCATGAGTGTGGTTCGATGAACCCTCTGCCAAGCACTTAAATGTGAATTGCAGAGTAATCATGTAGTTGTAGATGAGAGCGGAACTTTAGAGAAACAAATTGAAGGTGGTTCTGCCACGCATTTAATCTGAATTGAAAAGTAACTTGTACATGAAGATGTAGATCACAGTTCAAGGAAAGAGTTTTTAGGAGGTAAAACAAAAGCTGGAACGCGTTCTAAGCACCATGTCAGAATACTACCAGGAAAAGTCCATTAAACTAAGTCAGAGCCTTCATCTTCGCCCAAAACAAATAAACCGAAAGATGAATGGAATCTAGAATTGCATCACCTTCGAACACGCAAATAAATCGACTTCCTTTGGTGTCGTACTGGGTCTGCCATTGACGTACAAGCATCACTGCGAGAAGACATGTCATATAGTCGCAGCTAGAAACAACGTACTGGGAAAAGTAGCTAACAGCAAATTGTGAGCTAGACCATAAATCCTGAGAACCACAGCACAGGGAATGCACTTCTGTATGGCAGAATGCGTTTACCCATTGCGATCCAGATCTGCACATGCCAAACAGCTCAACATTAGCTTTAATGAAACAGCCAGACTCATAACCGGTTGCTTTAAACGGATAGCACTCGGTAAATAGGACTCCAACTGACAAATACCAGCTCAGGAACAGCTTGACAAGCTTAAGCAAGACCTCGATGGACACCGTTTCTTACTTGGAGCTTCCTGTGCACCTGGAAGACTTAAATCCCGCAAGAAATACTTGAACGAAAACGTACTTATCCTCCAAATGACTACCCTACTCTTCAGA
Organism: Schistocerca serialis cubense; assembly: GCF_023864345.2. Classification (NCBI taxonomy): domain Eukaryota; kingdom Metazoa; phylum Arthropoda; class Insecta; order Orthoptera; family Acrididae; genus Schistocerca; species Schistocerca serialis. The sequence goes on from NC_064642.1 coordinate 550,933,425, forward strand.
TGATGCCCAACAGCGAGAATATGAGCTGGAAGAGAGCTAGGAACCTGGATGACATCAGAACGAGCATAGCATCAGTAAAGCCAAAAATGATCAAGTGCAGCTTTATAGATGACCATGACGACATGTGTGATCGTGGCGAATATCAAGATATGGAACTTCTCGTCTGCTGTCCTACCTGTCCCAGTAAATGTAACCTCGATGACATAGGGCGGGGAAGCAAGAAAGCATTGGACTTAGCCCAAATTTGGACTATAAAACTTTGATCACTTAACACGAAAAAGTAAAGAAGGTAAGAAAGCTATAGTATCCGAAGTGTCAGTTGTGTTGATACCTATTTCTTCAACTAGGGAGATATTAACACCGTGACGTGCCCACCTTTCAGAGATGACACAGAAGTGTAGAAGAAGTAAACTGAAATAAGTAAACTGGAATACTGCAAAGAAACAACTGTTTGCTGAACAACTGATAGCACAGTGCCAGAAAATGATCCCTGAGCTGAGAAAATGTTTGAAATGGATATGTCATATTGGTATGGCACAAGTAACATTGATAGGAAATGTAACGAATATGATTGAGAATTGAATATTTGTCACAGACTTTATATGAACACAAATCTAGTGTCTCCTGCGAACAGGCCCCAGTTAGGCCACCACAGCACCAAACATTCAACGTGACTTATCTTTTGATCGCGGTTTTCATAGCAAACAACCAGAGGTTCTCCCTTCAGGAACAGCGTGAGGTGTATCACGTCGGTCTATTGATTACCCTACCATTAGCGTATGCAGTGTCTGATCAAAAGTGTCTGGACACCTATAGTAGTCGTTGAATGGGGTACGAGAACAAAGAAAATATTGTTCTCCTCATCAGCAATATTAAGAGTGGGGCCAATGTCTTGAGGCAGTTTTTCTCCATCTCTTCAAAGTCATTGGTCAAAGTCTTGAGATAGCTGTCCTCCTTGAAGGCCATAGGTCACTGTCACCCCTGCGACATGGGGTCCATTATTTGCTACAAGTCAGCCACTTGCCCTAGCCTCCTTATCTCGTATAAAAGTGTGCCAGTGATAATTATTTATTACTCATCACTCTCATCACCCTTAGTTATTGGTTAATTAATGACCTATCATAATTTATTATCCAGTTAGTGTAATTA